>NW_025889608.1:32557-45129 GCF_002878395.1 Capsicum annuum
TCTTTAATTAGGGCAAGAGTTTTATTGAATATGTTGGAACCATAACTAGCGTGGTCAATCCTAAGTTGCTCGGCCTCGGGTGCGGGTATTCAAGATGGGTGCAGATTTGAGAGTCGAATTCGTCAAAAGTTAAATTTTAAGATTTGAGGGTACAAATTCGAGTATGGATATGATTGCTGGGATTTAGCTAAAAAAAGGTTATCAAATATTATAAAATAGAGTTATAAAGATATACTAAAAATTTACCATTAAACAAAAATTATCGGCCTACTATTTTCCTTGATATATTGCCGACATACTAATATTAACTTTATTTTTTCTATTATATTTCATTATTAATAAGTATTATTTTACTACTATTGTAGTATGAATACCAATACAAATATAAGCAATAAAGATTCCTTGAAATTTGTGTTTCTTTCTTCTCCAAAAGTACGAAGACTGTCTCTTTCTTCCCCAAATATCACTTCTCTCTAGCAAAACATCATTTGATATATCAAAAGAAAAGGGTGTCAAGTGGGTCGGGCTGACCCGGCCCAAAACGGCTCGGTAAGCCCAAGGGATTTAGAGTACCGTGTTTCGGGCCATTTTATTTTAATTTGGGCCCGGCTAACCCGGACCGGACCAAGCCCGATCCAGGCCCGCTGGTTAACCGGTCCGGCCTGAAATAGTTTTTTTTTTAGAAAACTTGGGATTTTGGGTCAAATTAGTCATTTGGAAAATTTTTTAAAATTTACTTTTAAAATAATTTTTTAATCCCAAAAAAAATTCTATAAATGCCCTACACTTTCAAATCATTTTTTACATAATTTTTCACTCTCTCAAAATCTCATTCTCTCTCAAATCTCAATTCTCAATTCTCAAATATTCACTATATTTAATTTCCTAAAGTGCTCACTCTAAATTTTTAATTTTGCGTTTACAAAGTACGAGTGGAAGTTTCTAAATTCGCAACCTTCGGATACTTTCAAAATTTAGCATTGTCGTTCCATCTCTTACGTTTAATTTTTATTTATTGTATTAATTGTTGATTATGAAAGTTTATTATATTTGTGTATTTTAAATATTTTTACTTTAATTTAATTTATACTATGGATAAATTAAGAAACCTCGCTACTAAAGGTGTTAAAATTTTTTGTCCCGGAAGTGGTAGTGGTAGTAAAAAGTGAATTACTAGTGGTAGAGGTACTTCAAGTAGTATATATAACCGTGTGGCTTCGCCTCTGGTACCGCTTGGTACACCTTTTGAGGAAGAAATAGGTGTAGGTACACTCGATATGGATTATGTAGAAGCTCATAAAAATTACAGTATAGAAGAAGAAAATGAAGTAGATGCGGTTAATTTAGACGAAGATAATGAAAATATTGATGAGACACCCGCAGTAGGAAATGCTAACGTTAGATCTGAATCGGTTAATCTCCCTTCCCGTCCTCCCCGTGCCCCAAGACCTCGTAAAGAAACTAGTATTACATGACAATTTTTTGAACGTATATCAGATACTGAGGTGCAATGTAATATTTGTCAACAAATATATAAACATAAAAGCGGAGGAAAGCAAAAGGGTACGGGTACGTTAATGAGGCATATAGGTGATGCTCACAAAAGAGAGTTAAAAATTGCACGAGGTGGTGGGGATGTTGATGGGCCAACACAAACTAGAATGGACCCAGCAACCGGTCAGGTAACGAAGAAGTATAATAAATTGAGGGACCGGGAAGAAATAGCTAAAATGGTAGCTGTGGGTTGTTTGCCTTTTAGTTTTCCTTCTTCTGATGTCTTTATTCATTATATTCAAGCTATTTATAATCCTATGTTTAATGGTGTTCCTAGAAGTACTTGTCGAACTGATATTTTTAGACTTCATTCATAATATTATTTTTATTTATCAACATTGTTAAAAAATTGTAATACCCTACATGTTTCTAAGCTAGGAGACGAACCATTTTTCCTACATATGAAATCTCCTATCCTGAGATTCATACTTGAGTACATGACTTACAATGAGTATCCTAGCAATAAGATAGCTTTTGATGCATTAAACATGTTCATATGAGTCACTTAAGGTAATACAAGCTAAGAGTTTTTGAATCCATCAAGTTTTAGTGTTCGATTTCATAAGGGTCATATTTGAATGAGTATAACTCGATGTTAATGTGGTATTTCTGCATATTTCTACCCACCAAATTATATAGAATCGAATTAGCTTTCCAACGATACCAATTTCATCAAAATCCGACACCCAAGCTAGGAGTTATGGCTTTGCGAAGTAGAGTGCGTCGCCTAACCAATCGCACATGGCCACTGGAAAGCATATGCGATAGCATATGCGGCGCCTATGTAAATACAGGCAATAGCATATGCGGTGCCTATGTATATATAGGCTATATCATATGCGGCATCTATGTAAAGTTAGGCGATATCATATGCGGCGCCTATGTAAATATATGCGATATCATATGCGGCGCATATTTTATGGTTTCAAGTGACTTAAACACTCCATTTTGAGTTATTTTGAGGGTAATTAAGTCTTTTAACACTCCTTACACGTCCCTAAACTTAACCCTACAAAATATATAGCTCCTAATTACATTACAACCCTGCTAACATCTTAAGTTCATCATCTAAGAGCACTAAAAGAGAAAAACAACTAGGGTTGCATAATTAAGCTTGAAGATCCAATTTCAAGGAAATTCCTCCGTCAATCATCAAGAATCTTCCTTCTAACGTATGCTTGAGTTGATTCATGGACTCCTTTCATCCATGAAGCTCAAAAACCATCTTCTAAATTATGTATTATGATGTTTATGTTGTTGGTGGTTGATGTTCCTGTGGTTGGAGTTTGATGATGCCTAAGATGGGATCTTTGTATGTTTTATGTGAGGATATGGTGGTATTTAATGTATAAATATGTGAAATTGGTGGTTGAATATTTGTAATCTTGATGAGTCCACCTATGCCTAAGATGTGCATGTAAGGTGTTTGTGAAAATACCTAAGGGAATAGAAATCATTCTTTTATGACATAATAAGTCCTAAATGACTATTCCAAGTTCTAAGTTTATGTTCAACGTGATCCCCATGCTATTTTCTTGAATTGAAGATGTTGTATGAGATGCTTATGATATTGTTGTGATATGGAATGACCATGTTATTGAAGCCATGCAAGTATATACATGTTGTGTGCATTCCCGATACATTCCCAGCAAGATAGGGATTCAGCTGCAGCTAGAATCAGAAATTTTATGAGAATGAACCCTCCAGAATTCTTTGGGACAGTAACAGGTGAGGACCTACAGTTGTATCTAGAAGAGGTAAAAAGATCACCCAAATCATGCATGTGTCAGAGGAGAAGAGTGTGGAATTAGCGTCCTATAGGCTGAAAGATATTGCTCAAGATTGGGTAGTGTTGTGGAAGAAGAGTAGAGGGGAAGATGCAACTTCCATGACTTGGCAGATATTATAGAATGCCTTCTTAGATAAGTTTTACCCGTTAGAGAAGAGAGAAGCTAAGGTAGAAGATTTTATGAACCTGAGACAAGGCTCCATGATAGTGAAGAAGTATTGTCTTAAGTTCAACCAGTTAGATAAGTATGCTCCTGACTTGATAGCTGACCCCAGAGCGAGTATGAGTATGTTTGTGACTGGTGTGTCCGGGTTAGTATTGAAAAAGTGTAGAACAGCTATGCTTAGTAGGGACATGGACCTTGCTAAGTTTATGATGTATGCTCAGCAGATAGAGGCAGATAAGTCTAAGGAGAGGGAGAGATCTAATAAGAGATTCAGAAAAAGTAGTTACAGTTTTTCTCTGGCTGGGTCACAGGGTGGTAATTGTTCTCACAATAGTCAGAAAAATTCAGCCCCTGTTCCATCTTCAGCTAGTGTGCCCACACCTAACTTTGGAGATGTTAGTCATGGTGGGGCTCCAGGCTCCAAAGCCCAGAGTAGTGTTAGAAGTAAGCGTACTTATCCGCTTTGTGGAGAATGTGGCAAGAATCATCTAGGTGCATGCAGAGCTAATAGTCAGGTATGTTTTGGGTGCGGTAAGCCAGGCCATAGAATGCGGGAGTGTAGAGTGTTAGCTCAGAAAGGTAGAGATTCGCGTGAGCAGGCAGAAAATCCCAGCACCATTAGTGGTCAGCGTCAGAATCGACTCTATTCACACTAGACTCATCATGATCCAAAAAGTTTCCCCAACCTAGGTTCGGGTACGTTACAAGTTTTTCATGATCATTGTATGCATTGTTAGATATCTTGTGCTCGTTTGAGCTTATGTTTCCACATGAGTTAGTCAGTAACATTAGCAGGTCTAGTTCAGTTCATGCATCATGCATTAGTCTCAACTCTCCAATGTTTACTTATAACCTAGTTTGTAGATGTCCTATGTATCACCCCAGTATCTCAGCAAGGTAAACATTCCTAGAGGGACATAGTGTCCCAAGGGGGAGATACCCCACCTTTTCTTGATGTTTTCATGTTCCCGTTATAAATTAGTTATCAAGTGCCATGGCATAATCAATCAAGCTTTCAAGAGTCAGCTCAGTCAGATATTCAGGCATTAGATATACGTGTTCAGTAGAGAAAGTGCTATTTATCAGTATCTTCACTCCATCAGATATGCATGGATTCAACCTTTCAGTTGTGCATCAGATATGCATTCTCATTTTGAGAAAACTCACTTTATTAGAATCCTCAGTCTTATATTCATGAATCAACTTCCCATGCATCAGATATGCATGTTCAGTATGTTGTGCTCAGCTTTCAGTCATGCCAGTCATGAACCCATGTTTTAGTAGTGTATGTCTTGTACGTACTTTATCTTATCATCTCTCCCGCCTAAGTTAATTTTCATTCGAGGATGAATGTTCTCAAAGGGGAGATATTGTAATACCCCGCATGTTTCTAACCAAGGAGATGGACCATTTTTCCTACATATGAAATCTCCTATCCTGTTATTCATACTTGAGTACATGACTTACAATGAGTATCCTAGTGATAAGATATCTTATGATGCGTTAAGCATGTTCATATGAGTCACTTAAGGTAATACAAGCTAAGAGTTTTTGAATCCATCAAGTTTTAGTATTCGATTTCGTAAGGGTCATATTTGAACGAGTATAAATTGATGTTAATGTGGTATTTCTGCATATTTCTACCCACCAAATTATAGAGAATCGAATTATCTTTCCAACGATACCAATTTCATCAAAATCCGACACCCGAGCTAGGAGTTTTGGCTTTGTGAAGTAGAGTGCGTCGCCTAACCAATCGCACATGGCCACTGGAAAGCATATGCGATAGCATATGTGGTGCCTATGTAAATATAGGCGATATCATATGCGGCGCCTATGTAGATATAGGCGATATCATATGCGACGCCTATGTAAATTTAGACGATATCATATGCGGCGCCTATGTAAATATATGTGATATCATATGCGGCGCATATCTTATGGTTTCAAGTGACTTAAACACTCCGTTTTGAGTTATTTTGAGGGTAATTAAGTCTTTTAACACTCCTTACACGCCCCTAATATATGCACTAAAAGAGAAAAACAACTAGGGTTGCATAATTAAGCTTGAAGATCCAATTTCAAGGAAATTCCCCCGTCAATCATCAAGAATCTTCCTTCTAAGGTATGCATGAGTTGATTCATGGACTCCTTTCATCCATGAAGCTCAAGAACCATCTTCTAAATTATGTATTATGATGTTTATGTTGTTGGTGGTTGATGTTTATGTGGTTGGAGTTTGATGATGCCTAAGATGGGATCTTTGTACGTTTTGTGTGAGGATATGGTGGTATTTAATGTATAAATATGTGAAATTGGTTGTTGAATATTTGTAATCTTTATGAATCCACCTATGCCTAAGATGTGCATGTAAGCTGTTTGTGAAAATACCTAAGGGAATAGAAATCATGCTTTTATGACACAATAAGTCCTAAATGACTATTCCATGTTCTAAGTTTATGTTCAACGTGATCCCCATGCTATTGTCTTGAATTGAAGATGTTGTATGAGATGCTTATGATATTGTTGTGATATGGAATGACCATGTTATTGAAGCCATGCAAGTATATACATGTCGTGTGCATTCCCGATCATGTGATAGTTTGTTGAGAATCATTCTTATTATGAAATCCTTACTTATGATATTATGAATTGTGGACTCTAATCTTATGATCAAGTCAGTCATGTGTGTCAGTTTCCTTAAATCGAGTCCTGGGGGTACTTGTACCCAAAAACTATAGCTGTGTGCCTAGAGCTAGTGTCATGTTTCAAGACATCCTCAGTCAGGCTATGCTCCATAGATTTCAGTTAGTCACGTGACTCAGAAAAACTCAGAAATCTCAGTAGTTCAGTAGTCCCAGTAGTTTCAGTACTCTCAGTCAGACCTCAGATCTCAAGTAGCTTTTCCGTCAGTCAACGAAACTCAATGAATTTAGCTTAGTTTAGCTAAGAAAATATTATCAGCTCAGTTAATCATTTTATAAATCAGTTCAGTTTAGTTAGTCAATTCAGCGCAGTTAATCTTTTTAGAGTCTTTCAGTTGGGAGTAGGGACTAGCACAATTCCACTTTCAGATACAATCATCGATCTCAGTAAGGAAATCAGATAGTTCCGTTGATTCCTGGACCATCCTGTCAGATAGGCTTGGTCCCATATTCAGATGCTTTGTAAAACCCCGGGAAATTTTTCGTTGAAATTTTGTGCGTAAATGTGTTGGGTTCTATCTTCTAGAATGAATTATAAATTTTCCGTGTAGAATGTTTTAGATTATGACCCACCATTGCGTAGAGTATTGAATAATCTTTCCAACGATATATGGATCATCCAAAACGGACACCCGAGCGACAAGTTATGAACATTCCGATCGAACCGTGAATAGTAGTGAACAGTAAAACGTGCAGGAAAAAGTATTAAGGCCTGACGTATTTTTGATCCAACTTTAAACAATCATAACTCCTTGTACATAATGATCTGGGTGATCAACTATATATCAATGGAAAGCTATGCGGGTCCTCTTTCCAATGAAATTAGTTTTATCCAATTTGTCTATCGGAGCAAAAAGTTATAGTCGATCTACTTCAGCCTATCAAAAGAAAATTTTTGGGTCAACTTCAAATGATCATAAATCCTCGTACACAATGATCTGGGTGATATACTATATATCAACAGAAAGATATGAGAGTTCTCTTTCTAATGAAATTAGTTTCATCCAATTTGGATAACGTAGTAAAACGTTATGGTTGATCTACTTCAGACTATCAAAACAGTCCACCAAAGGACAAATTCGAGAATTATTTAATTTTTAGAGGCGTTTTGGTCATTCCCCCCCCCCCCCAAAATCCATCCAAACCCTATATTAAAGCCTATTAAAAGCATTATATGTTATATTTCATCAAATTCCCTCAAAAATAAAACCCTAAGCTCCTACATCCAACTTCAAGAACCTCTAAAGTTCACCATTAATTCTGCAAATTTATTCAAGATTCCAAGTTCCTAGTTCAAGAACTCCAAGAACCATCATTCAAAGGCACGATTAACATCTTAAAAATGAGTATCAATCTAAAGTTCATCATTCAAGGTATGTGGGGTTTTTTCAACAAGAACTCTCTTTCGTTCTTGTGCCCAAAAGTAATTTTCTTTACAAAGGCATGATTTTTATTTGATTTTTATGAATTTGAAGCATGAACCCATATCTTATGATGATTATTATGAAATCTTGATGTTTATGATTTTGAAAGATGAATTTACATGTGCGGAGATATAAAGCATGAATATTGAATGATATTTATCATGATTTTGATATTTGGGTCGTGAATCCCCATTGAAAATTGTGTTTTTTTTTTCAGAAAGTGTGTGTTATAAGCACGCTGATGTTGAATATTTGAGATATTTTGAATGATTTGACCTTTTGGTCTTAATGGAGTTGTTTTGAACTCGAGTGTGAAAGAAATCCACAATGTGGTTGATTTTGATAGATGTGAAGCATGATGGCTCCCGATGTATATTTATATATTACTAAAATTATTTTGTTGTGGATTGTCTTTGAAATGATCTGAGCTAAGTTTGGGAGAAATCTTTAGCACCGAGTGAGAGGTATAAAGCCACCTTACTTCCCTAGAACTACGTGCCCCCGTAGGAGTGAGCCTGAGGCTGATTTATATGGTGATTAATAGTTTGTGTGGATTTGATATCGATAGTCCTACTCCGATGGAAAGGATAGAACGGCTCTCCCCAACGTGGGTTGTACGTTGGACTCCATATAGCTCACATGGTTTATGTCAGTTATAGGATCTCCCAGTGTGTGTGTGTTTCCTTGTGTCTATGGTGAATGGTGAAGTGATTTGAAAGTGGAATTGTGAAAGTTATTCTTTCGACAGATTTAAATGATATTTACATTATGAGAATTGATATTCTTGATGAACTGAAAGTGATTAACAAATTATATGATGACTTACATATATTATTGTACTTATTTCATCCTCTCATGATTATGATGATTTTCTTCGGGCTATGTGAGTCTTTCATATATCCTGCATATTTCTTATAAATATTTATGATGATGATGTTTATACAATTGCATACACCCCCATATACTCAGTTCCTTTCCATGGTACTGACCCACATCTTCGGATGTGGGCTGCATTTTCTCAGAATGTAGGTTCAGGTGCTCAGTTCTAGGTTTGACAGTGATTCTTCGGGCACGCTGTTCTACATCCTCTATTGTGGTGAGTCCTCATGTTCCGAGGACGTGATGTCTGATGTTGGTTTCACGGAATTGTTTACATTTGATAACTGAGTATGAGTCAGTTGGGGCATGTCTCAATGGCTTACTAGTTTTATTGATTTTCTTAGAGGCTTGTCAGACTAGTATAGATGTTGGGAGTTGACTAATAAGTCATATTTTGTTATCTTTCTGAAATTCTTTTATTCTTGGATGATGATTACTCTGTTGATATTTGAGGGTTATTTATGGAAACCCCGTTGATTTGTGTTGAACTGAATGAAAATGGCTCAAAGGGTTAGCTTGGGGCTACTCGTAGCCTCAAGCACCGTGTGATGCTCCAGGACCCATTTTTTGGGGCGTTACATGCTTATTATTAGATCTAGAGGTCACCCGATAGATAGGCTAGATCTCAATTTCAAATCAGTCGAGTATTCTCATTATGAGCTTCAGAGATCACTCGTTAGCTAGGACTGATCTCAGACTTAGATGTTCAGATATAGTTTGGAACTCAGATAGTTTTCCCCAGAATTAGGACTGTTAGATACAGTCATCCACGTTATCAGCCATTCAATATCTCAGTATCACGAAACTCATGTTGTCAGAGTTCAAACTCAAGTAGTTAGTATCTCCATGAGTTCAGTAGCAGTTACGTTTGTATGTATGTATGTATGTATTCTAACGTTTATATTAGTCAGCATGTTCATGTATATAAACCCCATGCATTCAGCCTACCCCCACGTATACTCAGTACTTTAGTTGTACTGACGCATTTGAGCTATGGTGCTTTCTTTTTATGTTACACCATAGGTTCTAAGGTGCAGATTCCAGATCAGCAGTAGTAGTTCAGTAAGCAGTGAGTCCTCATCTTTCGAGGACATAATCGTTACATTTATTATTCCAGTATTTCAGTTTATTTTCAGTTTAGGGAGTTAGTTGGAGACATGTTCCTTCAACTCCTTATTCAGACAGTTTAGAGGCTTTCAGACGATTATAGAGTTTTCAGATTTAGACTTTAGTATTTTTAGTTTTTTTTTGGTACTGTGATACCACCTTATTTTCGATATTTTATTATTCAAGATTGAACCTTACGCCCTCTTTGTTCATGTTTCCACATTTTATATGTATATTATGTAGTTACAGGTACAGATATCAGTCATGGGTTAGCTTGTGGTCCTTCAGGGTCATGAGCACCGTGTAGTGTTCCGGTTCAGAAAATCGAGGCGTTACAAAAATATTCAATGTAGATTGTCTCTAACTTCTGATCTTGGTCGTGCTGTAAATAAAAATGATTATTTAACCGTAACTTGTCACTGAATGGATAGTAATTTTGTGATGCAAAAACTTATTCTTGCTTTTTTATATGATGAAAACCGTAAACATACTAGAGATTTTATTGCTGATTCTATTGTTAAAGTTGCCCGATTTTATGGTATCAAAAATAAAATCTTATGTATTGCTTTTGATAATGCTTCTAACAACAAGACTGCTATAAAAAAATTAAAATCTATGTTATCTCCGCCATTGCCTGAAATTTTTCATATTAAGTATGCATGTCATATATATAATTTAATTGTAAAAGATGGTCTTGAATTTTTTGAGCTTTATATTAAAAAAATTCGTCTTGTTGTTGGTTTTATTCAAGGAAATAATCGGAGAAAAAGAATTAGAGAATTTAAAATTAAATATCAAGAAAATGGACTTGCACCGATATTGATGCTTCAGGAAATTGATATTTGATGGAATTCTACATATGATTTTTTAAATACTTGTTATAAATATAGAGTTCCTATTACACTAGCTTTTAACCAACATTGCGGTTCATTTACTGATTCTGCTGATTGCATGCTACATGATTCTGATTGGGTTGTAATTAATATCTTGTTAAGTTTTTAGAAAAAATTTATGTAGCTACGGTTGAAATTCTCGGTGCGTATTATCCTACTGTTTGTAATATTTTGGGATATATAGTCGATATTTCTGGTTTGCTTAAAGAATATAAAAATAAACATGGTTATAAAGAAACTGTTGATGCCATGTTTACTAAATTTAAAAATATTTTTTCCCGATTTCCCCTATTTACTTGGTTGGTGCTATGTTAAATTCGTACGTTAAATATAATACTATGTGCCACTTTAGTACTATTATTTATGCTAACTTAGAAATAAATATTAACAATGATTCTGAATCTGAAAAGTAGAACCTGATTTGTGGACGACTATGAGTGATGCGAATGGATACATAGAAAAATTATATAATCACTATACTGATTTATTTGACTTAGTCGTACCTACTAATATCACTCCAACTATCGCTCCTCATCCTCCCGAAGAGCCATCATCTTCTAAAAGGCCGGCACATAGTGATTTTCCAGATTTCTTTTATGATTTACCTTGTTGGAACAGTGTTGATGAGAGAACTTATATCTCAATTTACCGAGAAGAGCTGAAATATTATCTTCGGTCGTCACCAGAGGATCACAGACGATGGATCAACACGTTGGATTGGTGGAGGAGTAATGAAACACAATATCTCATGCTTTCAAGATTAGCTAGAGACATCTTGAATGTTCCAATGTCAACCGTTGCATCAGAGAGCGCCTTTAGTCAGGGACGATAGCAGCTTGGAGATAACCGACACTCATTGGGAAGCAATGCAATGAATGTTCTAGTTTGCCTTAGAGATTGGATCAGAGAAGAAAGAAGAAACCAAGGAATGGAACCGAAGCTGAGCGAAGAGCTGAAACATGAAGAAATTATGTCTTCACGGGAGAACTCAGCAGAATCTAGTCCAATGCATGATTTTACCGCCGTTGACTTTGACTATCCCATGCAAGTTCTCGTTAATACTAACATGAATGAGTTGAAAAAAATGATGCATAATTTGTAGATTTTTTATTCATGTAAATTATAAAATTTGGATCATTTTGCAAATCGCAATCAATAAAATTCAACATTCATTCACTCCTCCTTAGTCCTTACTTTATAATTTTTTTCATTTAATGATTTAAATTGAATTTCTAGTTTAAGTTTAAAACTTACTTCCAATATATTATTAATTTACTACCAAGTATTATTATTAATTTATTATATTAAGTAGCATATGTTTTATATATTTGTGTATATATCTTCTATAGATGTGTATATTTAATGTATACATGTGTATATGTTTTATAAATTAGTATATAACCCGATATATATTGCAGTATATACATATATTGTAGTATATGTGTTACTTAAACTAGTACATATATATTGAATGGTGCGTATATTTGTGTATATATCTTCTATAGACGTGTATATTTAATGTATACATATGTTTATATTTTATAAATTAGTATATAACTATATATATTGTAGTATATGTGTATATATCTTCTATAGACATATATATTTAATGTATACATATGTATATGTTATATAAATTAGTATATAACTGTATGTTTAACCGGGTTAGGGTAAGTGGGCCGGGTTAGGGTTGCTTTTAAATTTTTTACTGTTGAACCCGGCCCTGGCCTGGCCCACTTAACCTCAAACCAGCCCAACCCACCAACCTAGTTAAGTATCACGGGCCGGTTCCGGATTGACCCAGCCTGGCCCGTTTAACACCCTTATTCTAATGTCGATATTAAAAAATCAATGAAAGGTTTTATGCTCTTCTTTGTTTCAACTTATATTATTAATACAATTTTTGTTTACTTGTATTAATTTACTCATATTAATAATACATGTACCAATTATGCAACATTTCATGTGTACAAAAATTATACATCTATTTGTAATATATGAATTAGGAACAAAACTTAACGCTCAAGTACTGCACAAATTGTATACTAATCAATC
>NW_025889608.1:48129-60574 GCF_002878395.1 Capsicum annuum
TTCTACGAGAGTCGATTCGACCAAATCTGAAATACATTAGATGTATATAGATTTGTCATTTTAAAAAAATAATGTTTAGAGATTTGAAAACTAACTACACGATCTGTGAGATGGAACTTTTTTCCCTTTAACAAAATAGTACTGAAATATAGCACAATTCACATATGAAAACAATAAGGTGACAAAAGAATTTCCACAGAAAATTGTGTACATAATTGCTCTATGATTTTACTTTTTAACCAAATTCAGTGAAAGGAGATATTTATAATTTGAATAAAAAAACAAATGCAGTTAGCAGGTGTGAAGTTTTGTTGTTTAGAAGCTAAGGGAGGTGATATACATGTTCTTGATTACTTGCATAGTCTAAGACCTCAAGAACATGGTGCATTACCACGAAGAGGTGGATTTAGAATTTATATTTGATGGATTCAATTTTTAGTTTTTTTTTTATCAAGACTACAAAGTTCAATGTTGTCTTCTGAGTAAACCATTGCCTATATATAGATTGTTCAAGTCATAAGAATTTGATAGAAGAAAGTTGAAGGGATAGAGGTTTTTTTGTAACTCATGAGATAGAATTGAATATAATAAATATAATAATTTTTTATATTTTAAACAAATTGATCAATGCAAAAAATGGTGGAAAAAATACAAAAAAAGGAGAAAAAGGATAAATAGGAATGGTGGCCATAGAGAGGTGTCACATCATCCTTGTCTTATTTCTCCTATATAGATATATATTGATATATTGATTATGGAGGAAATTAAGAGGTTTTTAGATTTTTAATATTTAATTTAACTTAAGATAAATTAATAGGATAGAGTAGGAAAAAATGCAAAACAAGGAGAAAAATGTAAAATAAAAATGGATGAAAAACAATAAAATAAAAATGGATTACATGAAAGGATTTATGTAAATTCTCTAATTAATAGCAGATGAGAGGACTTATGTAACACAAAAATTTTTGATTATATATAACGTTTACTTATCACTACAATAAGTAAATATTCTGATTTACATAATTAACCCATGAGGTATAAAACAACAAATAAATAAGATTAGGTAAGACAAGCTCGAATTAAGTTTATGATTTACCTCCAATTATGATTTCTAATAAATATTATCATTTATAATACTTGAGTAATATTTATGAAAAATATTTAAGTATGAATGAAAAGTTGAAGTTCTTACGTGTTAAGTATCTTTCTTCTCAATAATTTATCTTCATTCGATAAAATAGCTCATCAAAATTTTATTATTATAAAATTTTTTTATATAAATTCAATAACGTCTTACAAATCGCGCAAAGCGCGAACCTATTCACTAGTATATAATAATAAAGGAGAAACATAGAGAAGGTGGTGTGACATCTCTCTATGGTCTTCATTTCTATATATTTTTTTCTTATTTATTTGAATTTTTCTTCTCTTTTCTTCTCTTTATCTTATTTTAAAATTAAATTCAAAATTAGTTAGATAATTACTCAATTAAACTTTAATTACTCAAGCACGAACCAGCTACGAGCAATAATGTTCTTCGTCATACATTTGAAATCATTCTTTCAAAATAACTCAAATTATTTTGCTGATCAAAAATAGAAAAGTAATGAGTTTATATATAATGCAATATTTTTTTCCTTTTGGTATTAAAAATCTAATTCGTTTAAATTTGAGGACTAAAAAATTTTTAATTTATATATTCAATAAAAATACGATGTCATAATTAAATAAGAGTTCTGCGAACCAATTCACTAGTTTTTAATTCATCAATTGTTTGATGATAAATATACATTACTAATTTCCTGAATTTCAATTTCTATGTTATTAATTCTTATATTACAATCATTATATCACTAATTAATGCACAACTTTGTTTATAAACCAATCGACACATTATTGTATGTCCAAGTCCTAGGGAGTTTTTTTTTTTTCTCTTCTTATCCCATATACTTTTATCGTATTTGTACCAAATAATTGATAGTACAATGGTTGATAGTTGTGGCTATAATTATTCCTTAATTTTTATCATTTTAACAAATTGACAAAGTACCTTTTTTAACAAAAAATAAATAAATTGATAAGGTACCTTTTTTGAAAAAAAGAAAAGTATTTCATTGGAATGATTAGAAACCTTTTCAAGGATGAAATTCTTTATTTTTCTTTTAAAAGAAGACAACAATATCAATGATCTAATAAGCTAATTTATTGGCTCTATAACCATTTGGATAATTTTGGAATTTTAATAAAATTAAAAATTACATAAATGCAATCCCAAGATGGTTAATATTGGATCTGCCAAAGATATAATACGAATAAAGGGTGGTCAACTTAATATATTAAATTATTTTTGATAAAATTTTTAATTTTACGATTGATATATGCTGATAAAATTATTTCTGCTCGAAAATTTCCCTTTTATATACAACTATTCTTCCTCCAAAAAAGTTTTTAAAATCAAGTTAAAATATTCAACAGTTCTTCATCCTACCACCATGCTATTAAGGGAATAATTTGAACATATTATTATATAAATTGTTGGATTTTCTCAATATATGAAAAGATTCTAATTTAGTATAAAAAGGTCCGAATTCAAAAATTGTTTAAGTTTTACAAATTCAAATTAAATCCAAAAAATCATATTTAATTATTTTCTTAATTCATTTATAAAATTCTGGTGTTTGAACAACTCCATAATTATTTTGAGGTTCAAATTAAAGTTCATATCTTTCTACTTTTATTGATTACTGGTCAAGTGTACGTGCATTGCACGTGTACTTCATGTCGAGCCATTGATATATATATATATATATAAAATAATAATTTATTAAAAAACAGCAATTTGCTTTAAAGACTAAAGATAGTCACGTAAATAAAAGCTTGTTTTCCAGCGTCACTTAACGGATAATAATAACAAAAACAATGGATCATAATAGATTTAAAACTACAACAAAATAATATGATTAAACCTAACATTTACACAAAAATCATTCAAAGCTCGAACATTCATCTACCATCTATAAAATACAAAAAAAAATGTGATGATCGAGATATCAACCTAACCTTTACACAAAAATCATTCAAAGCTCGAACATTCATATACCACCTTTAAAATACAACAAAATAATACGATGATCGAGATATCATGAAAATGCGACTAAACCTAAGTTTTACATAAAAATTCCTCGAAGCTCGACCGAACGCTCATCTACCACCTGTATTAGGTAGAAAAAACAACAGATACTAATAGAACATAAACTACAATAATCGAGATATTGGAACAATACAATTAAGCCTAACCTTTTACTCAGATAATACTTCAAAGTCAAATCAAACATTCTTTTACAAAATATCAAAACAATACGATTAAACCTAAAGCGCGATCAAACACTCATTCATCTACAATATAGACTTGAAATTGATGAAAGTGTAATATACCGCACCTTCAAAGCTCATTTACTTAAATAGAATTGTAGAAAAAAATTATATATGATAAAATTCTAATTAATTTAGAAATATTAAATACTATGATTTCTTGTTTGAATTAAATATGGACTATTTTTAATGTTTATATATAATTCAATCTTTTTACTGGAGGAATATAAAATTAGGCAAAAAATATAAATTAACAGAAGTACCTCTTAAAAGGAATAATATATTTAGCTTAAATGTTTGCTAGTGATTGTATTGTTCTTTTTTCCTTTTGACGAATTCTTCTAAAATAGGGATATTTCAATAAGATTCCTACTTGTAATAGGATACTATAATTAAAACTTTTTTTCCTTTTTGTTGTGTGCAATTTTATTTTTATTAAAAATAATTAAATAACAGTAAATGAACTACGTGTTGTCTTAAAACTTTTAAGATAAAAGCTATACTTAAAGAAAAAATGTGATAACTCATTGCCACATTTTTTCTCAAAAATTACTTTAACCTATTTTTGTTTCCTGTCATATTGTCGCAAAAAGAAATGATTCTCAATTTATAAAAATTCAAACTCAATAATTTTTACTTCAAAAAAAGTCACCAAACTATGCAAAATTTTATTTTTCTTTACTATCTAAGACTTTCGCTATGTTACTTTTTTTTTTATTTGTATGTTTTACTATAATTAATTTTACAATACACGTTATGGAATTAGTAATACCCCTTTTCCTTGCACAAATAAATTATTAAAATAACACTTTTTTTGACCTAAAGTAATTATTTTTCTACTATCATATATTTTAGGAATCTTTAATTATTAATCATAGAGAAAATCATAAAGACATAGTCTAACAATACAAAATTTATAGAAAATATACGTTATGAGTTAGTAATACCCCTTTTCCGTGCACAAATAAATTATTAAAATAATAATTTTTTTTGAGCTAAAGTAATTATTTTTCTACTATCATATATTTTAGGATTCTTTAATTATTAATCATAGAGAAAATCATAAAGTCATAGTCTAACAATACAAAATTTATAGAAAATATACATGAAAAAATATTTGGATATAAACCTTTGAGAAGCTGCATATTCCTGCAACACAAATAGAAAAAAAAAAATTTATTATCAATAGAAAAATTGAGAAAGATGAAGAATAATAGACATATTTATTCTTTAGTTTTTATTTACATCAACAAGAAACAAAAAAAAAATTAATGATAATAAAAAAGAGAAATTTATTGATCATATATCTTATAATTCTTTAATTATAAATTTCAAAAAAATCATAAAGTGATAGCCTAACAGTGCAAAATTTATAGAAAATATAACTGAAATACTTGATTATAAACTGTTGAAATGCATATTTCTACAACACAAAATAGAAAAAAAAATAGAGAAAGATGAAGAATAATATAAATATTTATTATTTAATTTTTTGTTATATCATCAAGAAACAAAGAAATCTTGAACGATGATAAAAAAGAAAATTATAAAAATATAATGTGTAATAAATTAAATCTGCATATGACTGATATAAAAAAAACTGTAATATTGGGAGAATAATATCTCTAGGTTGATGTGAAAGGAATAATAATCAATTTATAGAAGTTCAAATTCTTTTCTTTTAAGAAAAGGATTCTTTAAATAAGAAAATTTTTGTTTTTATCTTTTGAAAAAAGTAACAATCAATTATGTTATTAAATTATTTAAGGTAGTATATTATGTTTTTAACTAACCAAAGTATTTACGGTAGCTTTAATTTTCCTTTTAGGATCATAACGTGAAAATGGGGGGAGGGATTGCCATATATTATATTGTATTTTAATATATTTTAAGAATTATTAGTTTTATATATTTTAGGAATTAATATTATAAATATAATTATATAATAAAATAATGATGTGAAAAGACGATTTTATTTACAACGGAGACTTTTAATGAAGAGCAAAAAGTTTAAATCATTTTTCTAAGGGTCTTCACACTTTTATTATATTATAGATTATAGATATAGATTATAGATTATAGATTATAGATATAGATAAAATTGGGCTACATATATTGAAAAACATTTAAAGCTCCAAAGATATTGTTTTACTAATATCATAATAACCAATAGAAAACATGAAAGATTCTCTAAAAATATAATTTATAGTACTTAATTATGAAGGGCCATGTTTTAATTAATCTGCCCATCTTATTTCATCTCAATTCGTTCATACATAAAAGCTAAAACATATACACTCGATGGAAATTTAAATTAATTTCATTATGAAAACTTCTATATTATATTGTCGGAATTCGAGCGTTGAGAATGAAAAAAATCTTCAGAAGATGCTTTTTATTTTAATTATCTTTATTCTACGATTTTGCAATTCTCGATAAGTAGTACTTCCTTTATTAAAAATCGGTCTAAGCGAATATACAATAAATATAAATATATGAACTTCTGTTTGTAAGATTTGTAAACATTGTCAACTAATTTGTAGGCAGGGATGAATTATAGTAGTTTAGTTCAACCTAAAATATAAATAACGAAAAGATAATCAGACACGACTTAAATACAAACTAGTTGAGGCATCAAAATGATATGAAATATCGAGTGAAAAAATGAGAAAAAAATTTAATTATGCACATAACATAAAGTACTTACCACAATTATAATAGCTTTAGCTATAAAACAAATATGAAACATCCACTGAAAAAAAAAGAGGTATGAATTTATTAGTTATACACAGTGTAAAAATCTTTTCATAATTATTATAACTCAAGATATAAAGCGGATATGAAATATCGGATGATAAAAAATAGAGATAAGAATCAAATTATTGCAAAGTATGAAGATATTTCTACCATTATTAGAACAGCTTAAGATATATTAGTAAGTTAAATATAATATTAACCAGGCCATGTCATCAATTGATTCTTTAAAAGAAATTTATTCATAGTCGAATAACCTTTTTTTTAATATACAATGGTGAATAATATTTTAAATCGTGAGATAAAGATAAGACTCGTCAAAATTAATTGTATTTCATTTAATACCGGACCAAATGTGGGAGTCCGAAGCCTAAAAGGCATATTTTTTTAGTCAAAAATTCAAAAGGGCACCCCAATACTATAAAATTTCAAAAGGGACAAGGTGTTTACCTTGTTTATTAAGAAGTTAACGTCGTCAGTGCAAATGTTAGAATGTAAGGTAAAATGGTGAGTTCACCTTATAAGGTAAAATGGTGAGTTTACCTTATCCCAAAAAACTTACCTTTTAGGCTCCGCACTCCCAAATGTGTTATTCTACCAAATTTAGAGATTTCAATATTCAGTGTCAAATTAGGATACTAATAAATACAGTGACTAATAATATGCAACAATTTCTCAATCAGTACTTTACTCATTTTGTTAAATCTTTTTCCAAATAGAAAGAGAATAAAAGTTTCCTTAATTGGTTCTCTAATTACTCCTATATATGTTTTCACTATTTATTCTTTTTTTCTTCACATCCCAAGCTTTTTTTATACTTTGTTCTTTACATAAATTGACCCTTTTTTTCCTCTCAAAACTTTGATCATGAAATCCTACAAAAGAATATCAAAGAATAGTTGTGTCAGATTGTACCCTATAGGGGTACGTAAGAGAAAAAATGAGAAATTTGGTGCTAAAATTAAACACCCATTGAACAAGAAAATGTTTTGGTTGGGTACTTTTGTTACTACTGAAGACGCTTTGAAAAATTACGAGTCTAAGAAGCTTGAATTCTAAGAATTAGTGATGGCTAAAAGTGCAAAAAATGGCCAGATTTTTGAAAAATCTGATCAAGAATCTTGTGTTACTGATGAGTTTGAAGAAAAATCGTCAATGAATGTTAATGAGAAAAAGAATACATCAAGTGGGGTTGAAGAAAGTGATGAAGAATTAATGATGGGAACTTGGGTGAAAATTTCAGAAAATCAAGAAGTGAAATATTCACATAAATTGAGAGTTCCAGTTGTGGATAATTATGGGTTTTTGTTGGGTGAATTTAGTATTTTGGATGATCTTACAATATATATGTGATACTGCCAGCAATTAAAAAAAATGTCTAGAAAAAAATATTGTAACTATAGGAGGATACAAGCTCTTTATGATTTGTTGTTAGTATATGTATTGTTATAGAAATTGTCAAATCAACGATTTACTTCTTAATGAATAATTTATAAATGTTGGGGAAATTGAAACCCTCTTTGAAAAGTATATATGGTGCTTAATGCAATTGCAGTATAATTATGTTTATCTTGTTTTTCTGATGAAATTTGCTTAATGTATTGAGATTATAAGAATTCCTTAAATTTTTTATTTTGAGATAGAAAAAAGATTCATAATCTATAAAGAATTTGGATATTCCTAATGATTACAACTTCAAATCCGAGCTTAGATTGAAAAAAAAAATTACTCACTCCATGTTAATATTAATTACGAAAAAGGGTTAAAAAAATGTCCTTAACATATTGAATATGACTCACAAATGTTTCGAGACCTTAATAAACCTAATCGTAAGGTCACTTCAATTTAGTGGGGCCAAAACCAAAAGGAGATCGATCCTCGAATTGCAAAGGCAGAAATAAACTTTACTACAAGATTCACCACCAGGCAAGGACGAAACTCGACCTTAGTGATTAGATAAGAATATCATAATAAGCTCCTCCTAATGATCCTAATTCCTAATGATCATGTTTTTAATGAGAAACCATAAACTTGATATGAGGAGGAGCTTATTGCAAAGGCAATGGTCAAATGATCTTTCCTCATATTTCTAAATTTGGCTATTCCAATCTGTGACAGTGATATGAACTGCGTATAACGCTTTAACGGCTCTGGGCATGTAGTGACATGAAATAAGCAATGATATAATTTCGAAACCAAACATTGACAAGTTAATATAACTTATAAGAATAAATTGTTGCTGCATGCATGAGGAGGATACTCCGATCATAAGAAAATACTACTAAGGAAGTAATTAATTTTGGAGAGATCAAGCTTTACGTATAACAAACTACTTGAGTGGTGATGAGTGGTGACTCCCCTCGTAGGTAACACTCCATATGGTCCTTTGGATGTCCTAAACGAACATCAGCAAACCCAGCGGCGGAGCCACATACATTTAAGGGGGTTCATCGTCGGAAAATTATATTATTTTTATATGATCAAAAATATTTTTATCTATATATAGTAGATATTGAACGCTCTTCGACTAGTCCGTATATTTACTTCTGAACCACCTCAGTTAAAATTCTGGCATCGCCACTGAGCAAACCTATATACCGGTATCTCTGGATAAAGATTGATCTCTCGTAGAGTAAATAATTTAGTCCACGACTCCTTTGACATCATATTCTTTCATTAGCTGGAACACAAATTTCAACAAGTATAACAAACACAAAACATTCCTTCTAATACTGAAATACCAGATCTTAGGAGAAATTCGTGTTCAGGTGATTCATGTAATTTGAAATATCACAAATTCCCTCTGGTAATTAATGGTATCTCTCCATACGCTTCATTTTATATGTTAAATGAAACCATAAAATACTTAGGATAAAATATCCTTACTGATCCAATGAAATCAACCATGTGAAATCCGCCAAGAACAAATGCAATTTTGTCATGAGCACATAAACTATTGTGAAAGCCACGAGGATGGTGAAAGATTCTTCTCCAAGAACCACTCTTTAATTAGGGAAAGAGTTTTATTGAATATGTTGGAACCATAACTAGCGTGGTCAATCCTAAGTTGCTCGGCCTCAGGTGCGGGTATTCGAGATGGGTGCAGATTCGAGAGTCGAATTCGTCAAAATTTAAATTTTAAGATTCGAGGGTGCAAATTCGAGTATGGATACAATTGCGGAGATTCAGCTAAAAAAGGTTATCAAATATTTTAAAATAGAGTTATAAAGATATACTAAAAATTTACTATTGAATAAAAACTATCGGCCTACTATTTTCCTTGATATATTGCCAACATACTAATATTAACTTTATTATTTCTATTATATTTCATTATTAATAAGTATTATTTTACTACAATTTTAGTATGAATACCAATACAAATATAAGTAATAAAGATTCCTTGAGATCCGTGTTTCTTTCTTCTCCAAAAGTACGAATACTGTCTCTTTCTTCTCCAAATATCACTTCTCTCTAGTAAAACATCATTTGATATATCAAATGAAACTATAAAATACTTATATGCAATATATATCAATAATGATCCAATGAAATGTGCCATGATGAAATATCGAAGAGTCTAGGTAATAAGTGACATACACGATTGTGACTGTCACGTGGATGGCTATCAATGTCGAAGGGTTTTACTATGTGGGTTGCAACCATTATACGTGTTGTCAATCTTATAGTTATCACTAGTCGAGTCATATTTCAGTTTGTAAGTGCTATCGAATGATAAAGAAGAACAATAGAACGACAATGTACCAACCTTATCGCATAGAATATGATATTTATTTGAATTTTGGTTATTCTTGGCATGATTCCAATGCTTCGTCTTAAATTATAGTGTTATGAAATTATTATCTTCCAAAATTTCGAAGTACATTTGAATCGAAGAAGGAATTGCACAGGTGGCAAGTGGATTTCCATGGCCTAGAAAGGAAAAGACAAGTATGTTATAAGTAGTTCACTATAGTCTAGAGTAAATTTCCTAGATGGTCACCCATGTTTGAAAAATTGCCTACAAATATCATTTTTGTTTTATTTAGGACAAGAATATCACTCAACTCTTTCTATTTTCCTTAAAATATACTTAACACCTCAAAAACTTCCTCTCTCCTACTAGAAATTTCATGTCATTAAAATTTCTTTCTTTTTTTGATAAATAGATCTATTGAACTTATCAAACTTATTTAACTAAAGTTTTATCCTAATTCTTTTTTTTTAAATACACATGATATACTAATCATTGAAGATTAATTTAATTACACCAAAAGCTTGAATTATTTTATTTGATATGTACTTTTCAAAGTTTCTTTTATTAACTTATTTATTTCACCACTTAATTATATTTAAAACTCAAGTACTTATAAAATTTGGTACTCATTTAATTTTTTTTTTTATTTTATATATTAAAGATTCTTAAAATCTAAAAGAAATAAAACGAAGGATTTAATATTTTAGACATTAAATTTGTTATTTACATGAGAATAAAAGAATAAAATCTACTTTTGGAATCATACAAAGGAATTTTTGGATTAATATAATCCAAAGATATTACATTTCCTTCAAATATGGAGTAATAGAGAATAAAATAATATAATTTGTTATTTAAAAGTATTGATGGCAAACCTACGATTTTTTTGTTGCCAAACAAAATTCAATAAAAAAAATTTAATATGTATTATTACCTGAAAAATTTAATTTGGACATAGATTACTTGTAATTTTTATGCAAGATAATTTTTGGTGAATATATAGTGAAAAGATGATTTTTTTGCAAATTTTTTACAAGGAATTGCCCATAAATAAATCATTAAATTCGTAAGATAAGACATAAATTTATTAAAAAATATATTATTTTTAATTTATTTTCTTCACTTTTTTTGTGATCATTATATTTATATTTTATTTTATTATACAATTAAACACTAATTTATATCCGTACTTCGTTCTAAATCCATCAAAAGCAAAGAATAATTGATGGAGTAATATTTTAAAAATTCATTTGTAATAGTGTTGAAGAAGATATCATTTTGTTAATATTTTTTTAAAAATTTTAATTTGTTTTAAGACTATATGATTTTTCTTTCTTTCAAAAAAAGGAGATTTTATTCTTTTATTCTCATATAAATAACGAACTTAATGTCTAAAATATGAAATCCATCGTTTTATTTCTTTTATATTTAAGAATTTTTAGTATATAAAATAAACGACAAAAAAAATTATTGTGTCAATTCATATAAGTACTTGTATTTTAAAACTATTATTAAGTGGTGAAATAAATAAGTAAATAAAAGAAACTTTGAAGATTACATATCAAATAAAATAAACTAAGCTTTTGGTGTAATTAGATTAATCTTCAATGATTAATATATCATGTGTAATTTTTTTAAAAAAAGAATTAGGATAAAACTTTAATTAAATAAGTTTGATAAGTTATACATTTATAAAAAAAAAAAAGAAATTTAATGATTCCAAGTAGGAGAGAGAAAGATTTTGAGATGATAAGTATATTTAAAGGAAAAAAGGAAAAGTTGGATGATATTCTTGTCCTAAATAAAATAAAAGTGATATTTATAGGCAATTTTCCAAACATGGGTGATCATTCAGAGAATTTACTCTTATAGTCTATATGTGGCATGGCCGCATAGGCTCTTCATTTCTTTGTCTTATATATTAGCCAGGTGTTCGTCAATGATGGAAGCCATTGAACTTCACACCCAGGAGGGAAAAGAGGGCTAGGCCCCCGAAGGGCTTTCAAAAACTAGAAAAGACTGGTGGATTGTAAAGCTAAGATATGAGCAAATCAAAGACCTATCAAGATAGGGCATGGACTATTATAATAGATTAAGACATAAAACAAAGGCCAAAGGCATCGATAGACGCTTAAACTTGTTGCGAAAATTCACTTAGACCCTTAAAGTAAGGTCTATTCCTATCAGACCCCTAAACCTCCCAAATTTTATTCCAATTGGGCATTTTTTGCCTATGTGGCACTACGCATGCAGTGTTATCGTGGGAGGCACGTGAAGAGAATGTTTTTTTTTTTACTAATTTACGAATAAAAAGATGTCAAGTGGCATTGAGGCCCCAAAATTTTATTAATGACAAAATTATTTTTTTAAAACACTAAAGGCCCCAAAAAGCATCAGAGGGCCTCAATATTTTTTTTTAATAAAACAAAATTTAAAAATAATTTTTTTTATTTTCACCTTTTAAAAAATTTTATAATTTCTTTTTAATAATTAGTTTTTTAAATTATTTTATGATTTGGATCCTCAATGCCATTTTTTATTTTCATTTTAAAAAGTTTTATA
>NW_025889608.1:63574-75023 GCF_002878395.1 Capsicum annuum
TGGACTCCTCTCCTCCTGCATTTCGTAATGGGTAAATGAGGCTCACCCCTTCGAGACAAGTTCGAAGTTTAAACCCAAGGTCCATTACATGGCGTGTGGGTGCTAGAAGATAGCCAAAGAAGGAAAATGGGTCAAAACCCATTGATGAGGTCACTAAAAGACTTGAAAAGTCTCAATTTTTATTATTGTCTTCTTTTAATTTATTCATTTAGTCATTTATTTATTCATTCATTTCGGCCTCGAAGCCAAAGTTGTATTTAATACAGGTGGAGCAAGACTCGAGCCAAAGGCTCGAAAAATAGTTTAGGACAGGTGAAATGGGTTGGAAGCCCAACTAGACTAGGACAGGTCTCGTTGATTTGGGCCTAATGGCCTAAATCCTTTACTTTCTCCTCCCTTCCCCTTTTATGTGTTTATTAGTTTTGTTTAGACTTAGTTAAAATCCCTACTAAGTCGCCTAAATCTATTTTACACAAGTCTTTTTTTTTTTAAAATCAAATCATTGTTTCAACAAATTAATTTTTTCGAAGTTAATCAAAAGACAATTTTCAAACAGTCCGGATAACCGCAAGTTAGCGGACGTTTTAGGTGCCTAACACCTTCCTAAAACGTTAATAGGAACAGCTTATCTAGAATCTCTAACTTAAAACGATTTTCCTATTTTGAATCATTTGAAGTAACTTTTATAAAGGTTTCTTAATTCCTTTTCAAAAATTAAGTGGCGACTCTCTTTCAAAAAGTCAAAATTTCTCCGCAAAATAGAAATGGCGACTCTGCTGGGGAATCTTTAACTAGGTTATAACCAAATGATTGATTTCGTCTTTTGATTAACTGTTTATGTGTTCCGATTATGTAAAGTTTAATTATCGCCTCTCATGGCATATTCCTACATCTTATAAACTGTTTTGGGGTTTCGTGGATGTCCCGACCCCTGTTGTTCTATTCCAAAATGTGTTGGAAATACGAATAGCTTATCAGCACGTGAGTCATCTGACACTGTTTGTATTTTCAAACTCAAGTTGTCCGCTTGAGAACCAATGTTCAAGCTCACTCTAGATAGAGAAAGTTGTGGCTGCCTTAGGCATCAGTAAGAAAGCCCCATTTATAGTGATGACTGCACCGACTCAAGTGTACGCTCCCCCTCCAAAGAAGGAATTTATTGTGCAAACCACTGCTGCCCAGGGGATGACATGATCAGGACGATGTTACATCCCTGAGGAATTGACCAACAAAAAAGATTCGCAGAAAAGGCCAATCACTGAAGGAGAGGCTGAGGAATTTTGGAGGCATATGCAACCAAAGGATTACTCAATTGTCAAATACTTGGAGAAAACGCCAGCCCAAATCTCTATCTTGGCACTATTATTGAGCTCGCAACATCACCGACAAGCTCTGTCGAAGGTCTTAGAGGAAGCGTATGTTCCTACAGAAATAAACGTTGATAATTTGGTTGCGATGATAGAGAACGTTGTGAGGAACCATCGCATATCATTCAGTGACGAAGAGTTGCCATTTGAAAGAGCAATGCACAACAAAGCCATGCATATCACCGTCATTTATCGAGATTATACAATTAATCAGGTATTAATAGATGACGGATCTAGCGTGAATATTTATCCCCTCTCTACATTGGTCTAAATGGGCTATGATCTGGGGAAAATTCATCAAACCACGTAAATGTGAGAGCATTCGATGGAGGGCAGAGAGATACCATATGAGAGATTGATTTGCACATCCAAATGGGGCCTGCTGAGTTTAAGAATAAGTTTCATGTTATGGATATCCATCCTAGCTACAACCTGCTTTTGGGAAGACCATGGATACACGGGGCAAAGGCAATTTCATCACCCCTTCATCAATTATTGAAGTTCATTTGGAAAGATCATGAAGTAGTCATCCAAGGAGAAGGTATTCAAGCGGACCGTCTCAATGGTTATGTCCCAGTGATTGAAGATGTTCCAAAAGGTAGCAGTTTCTATACAGTGGAAATTGTAAACGCTGCGGAAAGAGATTCGACACCCAAAATATCAATGCCTTCTGTCTACAAAATGATTGCAACTGTGATGTTAAGAAATGGGTTCGAACCTGGTCGAGGCTTGGGCAAGAATTTACAAGGAATTATTGAGCCTATTGTGATCCCAGATAGAAGCTCTAAGCACGGGTTAGGGTATCAGCCTACCAGAAAAGATAGGGTTGAGGATGAGCCAGAAAAAAGTCTGTTTAGGCCCTTGCCACTCTTGTTCCAGTCATTTCCCATACGAGAGATATCAGATGATGATGGTATTGGGGATGGGTTAGGAGATTTGTTTGAAGGATGCAATGCTGTACTAGAAGATCTCCCAGAGTCCAGCGGGGTAAAGCAGATTGCTCCAGGGGAGGCTTTGCAAAATTGGACCTCCACTCCACTCATAATCCATTGCCCGTCGTGGTAGATGAAATGACAATTACTAATAGTTTTGAAATCGATGATGATCCGGAGGAGGCCCCGCGATCCATCTTTTATATCTCAAAACTTTATTTTCATATCTTACTGCTTTCAAAAAAGGTGGGGGCTTGTATTTATGCAAGTCACAAGCCATGGTGTTGTAATTATTTCTCAAATTTCAATTAAAAGTCCTTCATTTATTTGGAAAACTATATTAGTTCTAAAACGCTCCTAGTCATATGTTTTGTTATTTTCTTATCATCTAACTTAGTTTGTTTGTCCATTACAGTAACAGTAGCTTAAAACCTGCCAATGTTGTGCCATGTCAAAGCCTGAACGAACAAAATGAAGGGGACGATGATGGTTGGAAGGACAATGACGAGGAATGGTTAGTTGAAGATATGGAGGAATTTGAGAATCGCGAAAAACCCAATCTGGAAGAAACTGAAACAGTCAACTTGGGAGATCACGATGAAATCAAAGAGACCAGTATCAGTGTCCACCTCGCGGCGCCACAAAGGGAAGAGCTCATCCACCTGATGTGGGAGTATATCGACATGTTTGCTTGGTCCTATGATGATATGCCAGGGTTGAGTACCAGCATTGTGTCATATAAATTGTTGATAAATTTTGAGTTTGATCCAGTCAAGCAAAAAGTGAGAAAATTCAAACCAAATTTAAGTCTAAAGATCAAGGAAGAAGTGACAAAACCAATCCAGTCTAAGGTTGTCGAGGTCACAAAATATCCGACATGGTTGGCCAACATCGTCCCTGTGCCAAAGAAGGACGGCAAGATTCGAATTTGTGTTGACTATAGAGACTTGAACAGAGCCAGTCCTAAAGATAATTTTTTGTTGCCCAACATCCACATTCTCATCGATAACTGTGCGAAACATGAAATGCAGTCATTCATTCATTATTTCGCTGGCTATCATCAGATACTGATGGATGAGGAAGATGCAGAAAAAATGGCTTTTATTATGCCCTGGGGTGTTTATCATTATAGGGTAATGCCGTTTGGTCTCAAGAACGCAGGTGCGACATATATGAGGGCCATGACGATGATTTTCCATGATATGATCCATAAGGAGATTGAGGTGTACGTGGATGATGTAATTATCAAATCCCGCGAGAGTTCGGATCATCTAACTCATCTGGAGAAATTCTTCAACAGATTAAGAATGTACAATTTGAAGTTAAATCCTGCTAAGTGTGCTTTTGGTGTGCTATCAGGGAAGTTGCTGGGGTTCATAGTCAGTAGAAGGGGGATCGAGCTAGACCCATCCAAAATCAAGACAATTCAAGACTTACCACCGCCGAGGACCAAGAAAGAAGTTATGAGTTTCTTGGGTCGTCTGAATTACATTAGCAGATTCATCGCTCAATCAACAATCATATGCGAGCCAATTCTAAAGATGTTGAAGAAAAATGCACTGAATGAGTGGACAGAAGAATGTCAAAGAGCTTTTGATCGCATCAAGGAATACTTGTCTGCACCACCGGTTTTGGTCCCACCAAAAGAAGGAATTCCATTATTTCTTTACCTGTCAGTATCAGAAAATGCTTTTGGATGCGTCCTCGGGCAACATGATGAGACCGGCAGGAAAGAGAAAGCTATTTACTACTTGAGTAAAAAGTTCACACCATATGAAGCCCGTTATACTCTTATAGAAAGGACATGTTTTGCTTTGACTTGGACGGCACAAAAGTTGAGGCATTATCTGTCATCCTACACAACTTACTTCATCTCGAGAATGGATCCATTGAAGTATATATACCAGAAGGCCATGCCTACAGGAAAGCTAGCCAAGTGACAAATGTTGCTGAGTGAGTTTGACATTGTGTATGTAACCCAAAAAGCAATCAAGGGGAAAATTTTAGCAGATCATTTGGCTGAAAACCCAGTTGATGAGGAATATGAGCCACTTCAGACATACTTTCTAGACGAGGAAGTTTTGTTCGTAGAAGAAGATATCACAGAAATCTACACCGGATGGAGGCTATTTTTTGATGGGGCGGTCAACTTCAAAGGTTCAGGAATTGGAGCAGTTTTGGTGTCAGAAATGGGCCAACATTATCCAGTAACTGCTAAGTTACGTTTTTCATGCACCAACAACATGACTGAATATGAAGCTTGCATCCTGGGGCTCAAATTGGCACTTGACATGGGTGTTCATGAATTGCTAGCCATCGGAGATTCAGATTTGCTGATTCACCAGGTACGGGGAGAATGGGCAGTAAAAAACTCCAAGATTACTCCTTATGTGGAGCTGGTGCAAGAATTATGCGGAAGATTCAAGGATGTTGATTTCAGACATATCCCATGGACACAAAATGAGTTTGCTGATGCTTTAGCCATGATATCTTCCATGATTCAGCACCCGGATTAGAGTTACATCGATCCTTTGGAAATAAGCCTGAAGGAGCAACCCGCGCATTGCATACACGTGGAAGAGGAGCCTGATGGAAGGCCTTGGTACTATGACATTAAGAGGTATGTAGAATCTGGAATATATCCTGAAGAGGCTAGTAACAACGAAAAGAAGACAATCCGGCGTTTGGCAAAGAATTACTTTCCAAGTGGAGAAATTCTTTTTAGGAGGACTCCTGATTTGGGATTCCTAAGATGCATCGATGCGGCGAAAGCCAATAAGTTGATAAACGAGGTACACGCTGGAGTTTGTGGGCCCCACATGAATGGGTTTGTCCTTTCCAGAAAGATCTTGAGAACCAGTTACTTCTGGATGACTATGGAAAATGATTGTAGTAAGTTTGTGCAGAGATGTCCAAAATGTCAAATACACGGAGATCTGATTCGAATACCTCCAAACGAGCTTCACGCAATGAATTCTCCTTAGCCTTTCGTATCTTGGGGCATGGATGTCATCGGACCAATAGAGCCACTAGCATCGAATGGGCATAGATTTATTTTGGTTGCCATTGATTATTTTACTAAGTGGGTCGAAGCTGCTTCATACAGAGCTGTCACTAAGAAAGTGGTTGCAGATTTCGTCAGGAATAACTTAATTTGCCGATTCGGAGTGCCGAAATCGATTATTACTGATAATGGGGCAAACCTGAACAGTCACTTGATGAAAGAAATTTATGATCAGTTCAAGATTGTGCATTGCAACTCGACAGCGTACCGTCCCCAAATGAATGGAGCCGTAGAAGTTGCTAACAAGAATATGAAGAATATCTTGAGAAAGATGGTAAAAAATGATAGATCATGGCACGAGATGTTACCTTACGCCTTGCTAGGGTATCGAACAATAGTTCGAACCTCCACAGGAGCAACTCCCTATTTACTAGTTTACGGGAATAAAGTTGTGATACCCGCTGAGGTCGAAATACCTTCCCTAAGGATTATTCAGGAAGCTGGACTGAGTAACGAAGAATGGGTCCGTGCTCGCTATGAACAATTCATGTTAATTAATTAAAAGAGAATGGTCGTTGTATGCCATGGTTAGCTGTATCAACACAGGATGGTTCGTGCCTTTAACAAGAAGGTAAGAACTCGAGCATTTGAAGTGGGGAAACTAGTTGTCAAACGAATATTCCCTCACCAAGAGGAGTACAAGGGCAAGTTCGCTCCAAACTGGCAAGGGCCATACATAGTTCACAAGGTGCTATCTGGAGGAGCTCTGATTTTGTCTGAGATGGATGGCACAGAGTGGACCAAACCAATCAATTCTGATGTGGTAAAGAGATATTATGTTTGAATGACGTTCTAGTTTTTGTGTTTTCTTAGTTTGTTTATAATCACCTTTGTAATAATGTTGTTTGCTAGTGTGTAGCTGCCTAGAATCCTTTCCCTTTATGTACGAACTACGTTTGACCTAAATTTCCAAGAAAGGGATACGTAGGCAGCCTATGTCGGCTTCGGTCAACCCCTTAGGATAATTTGTTATTTCTCTTTATGTACTAACTACGTTTGACCTAAATTCCCAAGAAAGGGATACGTAGGCGGCCTATGTCGGCTCCGGTCAACCCCTTAGGATAATTTATCGTTTCTCTTTATGTATGAACTACGTGATGACCTAAATTCCCAACAAAAAGGATACGTAGGCAGCCTATGTCGGCTTCGGTCAACCCATTAGATTTTTATATATATATCCCTAACGTAGGCCTAAACTACATTTGACCTAATTCCTACTTTAACGGAATACGTAGGCGCCCCAACGGCTCGGTTATATAACCCTAGAAAATGGAAACTGGGGCAAAATTTTTGAGGAGGAATCTCAAAAATTCACAAGAAAAGATCGACATCCAACAAAGAGAATGAAGATCAGCAAAGACTTCAGATCCACTCGAATTGGTATTATCTCAAACAAGTTTAAACTGGGGCAGAAATTTTGAGGAAGACCTTAAAATTTCCACCAAATACCGAAAACATATTCCAAATTCCCCGGCACCAGAGGTTAAAGCTTTGGAAACCACCAACTGTAACAAAGTCTGGGTAGACTCAATTTTTGGCTATGATAGAACTACTTGAAGAAACCCTCCAACAATAATCATGAGTTTTGGAAACCATCCATCGGATATAGTCAGAACCGCGAGGAAGACGTTCATTGAGCTAGTACATGACATGACTGGCAGAAATTTTCTAAAATTTTACAGAAGTTTTCAAAATTATTTTCAAAAATTTAAGACTATTTTCAAAAATCTTACGACTCACTTACTTAGTACTTGCCTAGACATCATTTGGGATAAAGTGTCAGGGTGGAAGTCTCAATACGGTGGAATGCCCAAGAGATGGCAAGGAGCAAATCAAGGATCGAAGAAGGTCAACATGGAGTAATTTCATTCAATTAATCATTTTTCTGCGGATGCAGGGATCAATACGCAAAATTAGAGTCTCTTTCAAAAATCCCCAAGCAAATTGGGACCTTTTGATTTGTCCATCTCATTTCTTGAGATCGTAGACGACAAACAAAAGCACTTTGTCTTCTTTACACGTATTGTATTTAGAAGTTTCCTAAAAATAGTCACTAGTAAAAGAGACTTTGTGTCTACTAATCGTCTACCTTGAGTACAGGTGCATGTAGAAAGCGGGACACTGACAAATGAAGCCAGGTAAAATTATTTTATCACTACCACAATGGCCATTGCATATCATTGCTGCAAAGGCCATCACATATAATTGCCGCAAAGGCCATTACATATCTGATGACGCGCTAGACAAAATGCTGGCGTCGAGGATATCATCAGCATTAAATATCTTTTGACGCGCTAGACAAAACGCTGGCGTCGAGGATATCATCATCATTCAATATCTGTCGACACGCTAGACACAACACTGGCGTCGAGGATATCATCAGCATCCAATATATCCGTCGACACGCTAGACACAACGCTGGCATAGAGGATATCATCAGCATCCAATATATCTGTCGACACCCTAGACACAACGCTAGCGTCGAGGATATTATCAGCATCTAATATATCTGTCGACACACTAGACACAACGCTGGTGTAGAGGATATCATCAGCATCCAATATATCTATCGATATGCTAGACACAATGCTAGCATCGAGGATATCATCAGCATTCAATATCTGTTGACGCGCTAGACACAACACTGGCATCGAGGATATCATCAGCATTTAATATATCTGTTGACACGCTAGACACAACGCTGACGTCGAGGATATCATCAGCATTCAATATATCTGTTGACATACAAGACACAACGCTGGCATCGATGATATCATCATCTTTTCATGAATCAACATCTGAATACATTAAGAGCGCATGATTTGGAGGAACGTCTTCAGGTCGCTATCTAAGGATGAATGATATATAAGATTTTTTAGCAATTAACAATTTGAAGGTCATCTATAAGTCATATTATTTGAAATAGGATAGTGTGCAAGATCACCTATGAGTTGATAGCATGTAGGTCATCCGTAAGCCACAATAACATCCTAACCGGATAGTGTGCAAGATCGCCCAAAAGTTGATAGTTCAAAGGTTATCCATAAGTCGCAACTAAATCCTTACCGGAGGATATGCAAGATTGTCAAATTGATACGTCCAAGGGTTCTCTATAAGCCACGTCATATCCAAGATCGATTATGTGCAGGATTACCCAAAGACGATCAATTTGAGGGAGTATTTATAAGTCATATTGTATCCAAGGTCGAATGATGTGCACGAATACCTGAAAGCTAGCGATTAGAGGGATATCTGTAAGTCATCTCTTATCCAAAGTCGGATGATATGCAGGATTACCTAAAAGATAGAAATTTAAAGGATATCTGTAAGTCGCCTCGCATCCAATATCAAATAATGCACAAGATCATCCAAAGATTGACAATTTAAGGAAAATTTATAAATCAATCATTGGCTATAATCGGAGAGTTCATCATTCCACGTACAACAAGTGATATAGGTAACCAAAAGGGTTGCCACACCAGCACAAGATTTCACTATTGTAGAGACCGTTCTGTATAAAGTATCGTTGGTGTCCAAAAGGGCCGCCCCATTTTGAAGACGTATTAAACCGATAAATGTCATAGTTATACAACAACCAAGAGGGTTGTTGTGTTTGTTGTTTCCAGTTATTTCATTCCAAACAGGTACCATGAAGAGATGACTCCACTTTTCAGGCCATAACTCACACGGAGATATGTTGAAAGACTACCTACATCTTTCTTGAATTATTTTAGTACTAACACTTTTTGCTTGAGAAATTGTCGAGAGCATCCGAAAGGATGAAAATATCAAATCAAAACCACAGGTACGGACGACTCCAAAAAGGACGCAACACGACGTGGAACTCTTTCTCAGCAACAAAACGGGACATAGTCTAAAGAGGGATGTCAAACTCTTTGGACGCGAGCTAAAGGATGATCACCACCACCATCCAACCAGACCGCTGTTAGAAGGCTTGTGGGTATTTCAAGATATTCTAGTTTTAACTTCACCTTCGGGATATTTTTAAACTCATTCCGAGGGTAACCTTCTCTTTTTTTCAAATTCGGGTGGCAACACACTTAGAGATTTGGAAATTATGTCCAGGTAAGTTCTTGACTATGGATGTGAAGGATCCTAAATTCATGTTAAAGAGGTTACAAGCCTCTTTTCTATAACTCGATCAACTTGTTATGCATTCCGAGCCAAAGATGGTCTGAAATAAAAGACTATCTTTTCAGCCGATTGAGTCAAACTACAAGCAGTCTGATTCCCTGAAATCTTGGGGATATGTAGGCTGGGATCTATGTAGAAAACTCGACTGCATTCCAACCTCCCCCCTAATCCCTTTATTCCCCAATTTCTCGGTTTTATCAAACACTCTAAAACTGAGATAACTTGTGAATTTTTTCAAAATCGTGCTTTAAATCAAGATCTATGAACTGCAAGTGGCCTGAATTCTCATGTAACCTGGGATATGTAGGAAACCTAATACCGAGGTCCGGCCATGACTCTATAAAACTCGTGCGAAAACCAACCTCTTTCAGATTCGAATCTATGGTCGGAGAAAAATTAGGAACGTCAACCTCCCTTTGCCCAGGGTTACTTACATCCACCCTACCCAAAGGGAGGGGACAGCTATTGACACCTAATTTTTGCCCTCCATGACTAAATTTAATCCTGAGTTTCTTTAGTTTATAATAAACCAAAATAATTATTTCATCCAAATAAAAAAAAATTAAAATATTTTTCATACGTGATTTTGTCATTTTAAGTAGCGATTATATACTATCATGTTCAGTTATACGAGATTTTATAATTTGTTACTTAAATATTTATTTTACAAAATATCGAATTTAAGTAAGGCTTATCTCGAAAATAAATTCAAATGATTAAAATCTTAATTTAAGTATAATTTATTCTCAAAAATAATTTATTTGGATAAATATGCATTCATTTTATTAAATCAAGAAACTCGGGATAAAAAAAAAGTATTAATTCGTATCGAATTTTAATTTAATTTAGCCAATCTATTAGATTTGACCATAATTGAAAATTGGTCATAATTGCAATGCAATTCGTCAATTAATTTTTAATTTGGTCAAAATAAATAAATATGGCTAAATTTTAAATTTCAGTTGGGGTTATATTTTAAATAACCGCAAAATTCTCAAGAACTCTTATAATTTTTACCCAATTCCCATCAAAAAATAAATTCAAATTGTACTATTCCCCCCAACTTTGTCCTTTTCCAATTTTGAAATTCAAAGATTGTACTACATTGTATTATTTCCCCCCACATTATCTTCCACCTCACCTTATCTTTAATTTTTACATTCAAAAAACCCCCCTAAATGTTTTTTCTCCCACATTGGTAGATGACAAGAAATAAATCTCTATCTTTCGTATAAATACTTTTCTCCCACATTAGTGGAAAAGGAAAAAAAATACCTCATTCTCTCCTATAAATACTACCACTACTTTGGTAGAGAGAGGATGGGAGAAGGAAGAAAAAAAAAGGCTAGAAAGGTGAAAAAATCTTTTTGAGCAAAAATAGTTATTTTTATTTAGTAAAAATTTTTTGTTTCATAAAGTTGGTCGGCTAATCAAAATTTTGAGTTGCCGGTGACGTTTTTCGGTGGTAGTTGATTCCAACGAAGCTCGTAGTCTCGTTTTGCTGCCCCCCAAAAGGTAAACACACCTTCTTTTTTCTTTTTTTTTATTATTTTAGTTTTTATTTTTTATTATCATTTTTCTCTTCATCTTTTTTCTTCTTCGTAGTTCGTAGATATAATTTTATTTGTTGGGATTGTATGTTGTAGATAGCCTTGAAGGCCCTAGGACGTTGTGGTGTCGATATTATAATTATTTTCATGTTCATGATATAAAAATGATCTAGCAATAGTTGTATGTGTCTTTTTTGACTTCATTCTTTGATTATTTGGATAAAGTTTCAATCTTTGCTTAAAAGATGTATTTATGTTTTTTTTAAACTTATTGTTGTTGGATACATTTGTTCTTAGTATGTAAAGTTATTTTCTTTATGTTTAGAAGAATAGTTAATGTTGAATGTTTTGCCTTTTCACCTTATTCTTTGATTATTTGAA
>NW_025889608.1:78023-93786 GCF_002878395.1 Capsicum annuum
TTTTTTTTTTTGAAAAAATCAAATCACTATTTCAACAAATTAATCTTTTCGAAGTTAATCAAAAGACGATTTTCAAACAGTCCGGATAACCACAAGTTAGCGGACGTTTTAGGTGCCTAACACCTTCCTAAAACGTTAATAGGAACAGCTTATCTAGAATCTCTAACTTAAAATGATTTTCCTATTTTGAATCATTTGAAGTAACTTTTATAAAGGTTTCTTAATTCTTTTCAAAAATTAAGTGGCGACTCTCTTTCAAAAAGTCAAAATTTCTCCGCAAAACAGTATTAATTGTTGAATATTTAATTTTATTATATGTGTATTTTAAATTTTTTTAGTTTAATTTAATTAATACTATGGATAAATTAAGAAACCTCGCTACTAAAGGTGTTAAAAAAATTTATTTCGGAAGCGGTAGTGGTAGTAAAAAGTGAATTACTAGTGGTAGAGGTACTTCAAGTAGTATATATACCCGTGTGCCTTTGTCTCCTTTTGAGGAAGAAATAGGTGTAGGTACTCATGATATGGATTATATAGAAGCTCAGGAAAATTACGGTATAGAAGAAGAAAATGAAGTAGATGCGGTTAATTTAGACGAAGATGATGAAAATATTGATAAGATACCCGCAGTAGGAAATGCTAACATTAGATCTAAATCGGTTAATCTCCCTTCCCGTCCTCCCCGTGCCCCAAGACCTAGTAAAACAATTAGTATTGCATGGAAATTTATTGAACGTATATCAGATACTGAGGTGCAATGCAATATTTGTCAACAAATATATAAACATAAAAGCGGAGACAAGCAAGGGGGTACGGGTATGAGACATATAGGTGATGCTCACAAAAGAGAGTTAGAAATTGCACAAGGTGGTGGGGATATTGATGGGCCAACGCAAACTAGAATGGACCCAGCAACCGGTCAGGTAACGAAAAAGTATAATAAATTGATGGATCGGGAAGAAATAGCTAAAATGGTAGCTGTGGGTTGTTTTCCTTTTAGTTTCCCTTCTTTTGATGCCTTTATTCATTATATTCAAGATATTTATAATCCTATGTTTAATGGTGTTCCTAGAAGTACTCGTTGATCTAATATTTTTAGACTCCATGCACAATATTGTTTTTATTTATCAACATTGTTAAAAATTATTCAGTGTAGATTGTCCCTAACTTCTGATCTTGGTCGTGCTGTAAATAAAAATAATTATTTAACCGTTACTTGTCACTGGATGGATAGTAATTTTGTGATGCAAAAACGTATTCTTGCTTTTTTATATGATGAAGACCATAAACATACTGGAGATTTTATTGCTGATTCTATTGTTAAAGTTGCCGGATTTTATGGTATCAAAAATAAAATCTTATGTATTGCTTTTGATAATACTTCTAACAACAAGACTGCTATAAAAAAAATTAAAATCTATGTTATCTCCGTCGTTGCCTAAAATTTTTCATATTAAGTGTGCATGTCATATATATAATTTAATTGTAAAAGATGGTCTTGAATTTTTTGAGCTTTATATTGAAAAAATTCGTCTTGCTGTTGGTTTTATTCAAGAAAATAATTCGAGAAAAAGAATTAGAGAATTTAAAATTAAATGTCAAGAAAATGGACTTGCACCGATATTGATGCCTGAGGAAATTGATATTAGATGGAATTCTACATATGATTTTTTAAAAACTTGTTATAAATATAGAGTTCCTATTACACTAGCATTTAACCAATATTGCGGTTCATTTACTGATTCTGCTGATTGCATGCTACATGATTCTGATTGGGTTGTAATTAATGATCTTGTTAAGTTTTTAGAAAAAATTTATGTAGCTACGGTTGAATTTTTCGGTGCGTATTATCCTACTATTTGTAATATTTTGGGATATATAGCTGATATTTCTAGTTTGCTTAAAAAATATAAAAATAAAGATGGTTACTGTTGATGCCATGTTTACTAAATTTAAAAAATATTTTTTTCCCAATTTCCTCTATTTACTTGGTTGGTGCTATGTTAAATTCGTGCATTAAATATAATACTATTTGCCACTTTAGTACTACTATTTATGTTAACTTAGAAATATATACTAACAATGATTCTGAATTTGAAAAAGCAGAACCTGATTTGTGGACGACTGTGAGTGATGCGAATTGATACATAGAAAAATTATATAACCACTATGCTGATTTATTTGACTTAGCCGTACCTACAAATATCACTTCAACTGTAGTTCCTCATCCTCCCGAGGAGCCATCATCTTCTAAAAGGCCGGCACATAGTGATTTTCTGGATTCCTTTTATGATTTACCTTGTTGGAACAGTGTTGATGAGAGAACTTACACCTCAACTTATCAGGAAGAGATGAAATATTATCTTCGGTCGCCGCCAGAGGATCGCAGATGAAGGATAAACACGTTGGATTGAAACACAATATCCTGTGCTTTCAAGATTAGCTAGAGACATTTTGAATGTTCCAATGTCAATTGTTGCATCAGAGAGCGCCTTTAGTCAGGGTCGACAACAGCTTGGAGACAACCGACACTCATTCGGAAGCAATGTAATGAATGTTCTAGTTTGCCTCAAAGATTGGATCAGAGTGGAAAGAAGAAACCAAGAAATGGAACCGGAGCCGAGCGACGAGCTAAAACGTGAAGAAATTATGTCTTCACGGGAGAACTCAGCAGAATCAAGTCCAATGCATGATTTTACCCCCGTTGACTTTGACTATCCTATGCAAGTTCCCGTTAATATTAACATGAATGAGTCGAAAAAAATGATACATAATTTGTAGATTTTTCATTCATGTAAATTATAAATTTTGGATCATTTCGCAAATCGCAATCAATAAAATTCAACATTCATTCACTCCTTTTTTGTCCTTACTTTATAACTTTTTTCTTTTAATGATTTAAATTGAATTTCTAGTTTAAATTTAAAACTTACTTCTAACATATTATTAATTTACTACCAAGTATTATTATTAATTTATTATATTAAGTAGCATATGTTTTATATATTCGTGTATATATTTTCTATAGATGTGTATATTTAATGTATACATGTGTATATATTTTATGAATTAGTATATAACTCGATATATATTGTAGTATATACATATATTGTAGTATATGTTTTACTTAAACTAGTACATATATATTGAATTGTGCGTATATTTGTGTATATATCTTCTATAGACGTGTATATTTAATGTATACATATTTTTATGTTTTATAAATTAGTATATAACTACATATATTGTAGTATATATGTGTCTATATCTTCTATAGATGTATATATTTAATGTATACATGTGTATATGAAATAAATTAGTATATAACTATATATATAATGTAGTAAATACATATATTGTAGTATATGTTTTACTTAAAGTCGTACAAATATATTGAATGGTGCTTATATTTGTGTACATATCTTCTATAACCGTGTATATTTAATGTATACATGTGTATATGTTTTACAAATTAGTATATAACTCTATAATATATATATATACTTATATATATTGTAGTACATATATTTTGAAGTATATGTTTTATTTAAAGTAGTACGTATAGTCGTATATATTGAATGGTGCGTATATATGTGTAATTGTGTATATGTGTATATATTTTTTAAATTCTAATGTAATATATACTATATATATAGTGTATATATATATATTGTTTAACGTTTTTAAAATGTATATAGGTGGGTATATATTGTATATATTACAAAAAAGTTTTTTTTTATTTTTGACCGGGTTTGACCGGGTTGGGTTAAGTGGGCTGGGTTAGGGTGGTTTTTGAAATTTTTACTGTTGATCCCGGCCCGGACCGGCCCACTTAACCCCAAGCCGGACCCGGCCCACAACCCGGTTAATTTTATAGGGTCGATTCCGGGTTGGTCCGGCCCGACCCACTTGACAGATACTCAGATACAATATCTATAATGATCCAATGAAATGTGCCATGATGAAATGTCGAAGAGTCTAGATAATAAGTAACATACACGATTGTGAATGTCACGTGGATGGCTATCAATGTCGAAGGGTTTTACTATGTGGGTTGCAACCATTATACGTGTTGTTAATCTTATAGTCATCACTAGTCGAGTCATATCTCAGTCTGTAAGTGCTATCGAATGATAAAGAAGAACAATAGAACGACAATGTACCAACCTTATCGCATAGAATATGATATTTATTAGAATTTTGGTTATTCTTGGCATGATTCCAATGCTTCGTCTTAAATTATAGTGTTCTGAAATTATTATCTTCCAAAATTTCGAAGCACATTCGAATCAAAGAAGGGACTGCACAGGTTTCAAGTGGATTTCCAAGGCCTAGATAGGAAAAGACGAGTATGTTATAAGTAGTTAACTATAATCAATATGTGGCATAGGCTCTTCATTTCTTTGTCTTCTATAAGGTGTTCGTCAATGATGGAAGCCATTGAACTTCACACCCAGGTGGGAAAAGAGGGATAGGCCCCCGAAGGGTTTTCAAAAACTAGAGAAGACTGGTGGATTATAAAGCTAGGATAGGAGCAAATCAAAGACCCATCGGGATAGGGCATGGACTATTATAATAGCTTAAGACATAAAACAAATATGAAACATCCGCTAAAAAAAAGGAGATGTGAATTTATTAGTTATACGCATAACATAAAGAATTTACGTTTTGTGCACCATTAGTGTAGAAAATATTCTACACTATCAGGTGAACTTGACTTACTATTGGAGGTTACCTAATTTTTTATTTTTTAAGTTTTATGTAAATAATTGGGCGGTGCACAGAACTTAAACTCTAACATAAATATCTTTTCATAATTATTATGACTAAAAATTACATATATACACAAACTAACTTTACCTTATTAAAACAATCCCATATTAACAAACTAATTACACAAATCCCAAACTTATTACTAAAATCCCCTATTTTTTACTTTCTCTCTCATTCCTTTTATACATCAAAAAAAAATCTTTATCATTACTTTATCTCTCTTTCCCATATTTACTCTCTTTTTTTCTTCCATTAAACAATTCTTTACTTTCTCTCTCTTTTTCATATTTGCTCCATTTTTTTCTTCCATTAAACAACTGATTGTTCCTCCATTATTGAATACCTTTTTTCACGCTCAAATTCAAGCAATCGTATACTTAAAGGTTACCAATTTGTAGGTTATCAAACATTTATTGAACTTATATATTGATTTTTTTCAATAATTTTTAGTTTTTTTTTCAACTTTACCAAATCACAATCTGGGTCGATTTTTTATTGCATTTTTTATTTTTTATGAAATTAATTGCTTTTGCAAATCCATTTCAATGTGATAGTTCGATAATATCATTTTTTTCCATTTGTTAAAAGTCAGATCTTTATTTTTGTTTTAAAGTTGTTGGTTCTTATTCGGATTCTTGTTTGGTTGCGCGTTGACTTTTATGAAATTATCTTATTTTGCAATCTCATTCTAGTTTGTTAGTTGATTTTTTTTTATTTTTTTTCATATAATACAAGTCAGATCTTTGAATTTCTTGTTTATAGTTGCGATTGCTTAATCAATATAGTATAAATTTGTTAATGAATTCTCGTCCTAGCTTTAGTTTAGGACTTAGTCAGTTAGATGCTCAAGAACAAAATATGTTCGTTGGTTTTGTTCCTGGCATATTTGATATTATATGTTTATATTATTTGATTATACATTACTTTATTTTTTAGACTAATGTATAATATTAGTTTTCTGCTTTATATTCCATTATATTATACAATAAGAAGATGTACATAAAAGAGGCAGTTAAAAAGATTATTCTATAAGTTGACATTATTCATTAAAGAAGATTTTTTTAAAATGTATAAGCTACCATCATACATGTCTGTCTGTAGTTTAAGTATATTCGATATTACATTTGAGATGTTTAAGTATATCCGATATTACATTTTTTAAATGTATAAGCTACCACCATACATGTCAATCAAAACGCATTTGATGTTGAATAGGTTCAAAACATACCCCAACAAGCATCTGGAAGTTTGTAAGTAAATCACAATTTTTTTATAATGTATAAATATGTTTAAATTAATGTACTTACTGTTACTTCATTTTTATTTTTTTAAATCAGGGACTGTGGCGTTCATTTTTATTTTTTTAAATCAGGGACTGTGGCGTCTTTGCTGCGGCTTATGAAGAAATATTAAGTGAAGGGCAGCAAGTGCATTCATGCGTGTTTGATGCTGGGAAGTCAATGTCTACGCTATGCTTCATTTTTGTGGCATCACGGAGTAGAAAAGGCAAATGAAGGGTACACGAGTAATAATGACGATCCTCCTTGGCCAAGGAATAGTGTGCTCCAAGAAATTGATGAAAGTGCAATTGTTATTTTAGAGTAGCATTGTTTAATAAAAGTTGAAACTGAATCAACTAAATCTTAGTTTTATGGTTGATGTTAAACGAATTCAAAGATTACTTTCTGGATGTTAATTTACATTTATGGATGTCTTCATCTTATGAGAATATGTTTTTTAGTCACTGAGACACTACTGCAATATTACTAACTGATTCATGGTACTTAATGAATTTTCCTTTCACTTATTTTGTTAATGATTAAAACAACATATTACTAATTAATCTGACATTGTATTTTGAACACATAGTATGTTTCCTGTTATGTACCTTTGCTTATAAGTGAATCTTACATTGAGCTAAAGACTAATACGTTTTAAACGTACGTATTACATAACAACATACATGTTGTAAAACGTTTATTAATTGTAAAAAATTTACAGAAATTGTTAATACCATGCACATTTATAATGTATGATGCTATATCATACATTGATACGAATGTATAATCAAATATTATACATTCGTAAGCCTATTGGAATGGCACAATATCACTATACGTTGCTTTGAATGTATAACAACTTATTATACATACAAACGTTTACTGGAAAGGCACACATTTATTATACATTGATTTGATTGTATAAAAACATACTATATATTCGTAAATTTACTGGAATGATACTGTGTATAATTTAAAAAACAAAATTGAATTCAGTTAAATTTCGTTATTGTATTTCTAACCTCATACATGTTAAAAACGTATAATGCTATATCATACACTTATTACACATTAACTATTAATGTACAACAGTTTAATACACCGTGCGTTTCAACAATTACTTACTCCTACAGAGAGTAAGTTACATAGTTAATGTGCTTTTATAATAGTGTTCTAACTTCAAGTGATATCGTTACGAACTATGATATAGGAAAAAAACTTAAAATTTTTATACTAATATAAATCATTGGTTAAAGAAATTAACATCTATAATTAATAAAAAAATATAAATTACTTGCTCCAGCATTCAAAAAAAATCTAATAAAAAATATTTATACAATCAAAACCATTCAAAGTATCCACACATAGAAAATCATATTATATTCTTCATGATTCCTTTGGAAAGAAACCGCAAGTCCTGCGGGTGTGATCGACTCGTCCGCATTTACCGAAATTACTATTGCGTCACTTTTGTATGACGTATAACTAATTTCTGACTCCTAAATTCCAGAATGTCGCAACAATATGGGGATATTCATATTGATTTTACTAGTATTGAAGAACGTATGTAGAAGAAGATTTTAGTAGTTTTAGAGAGCGGATGTAGAAGAAAGTGGTTGTTTTTTGGCTTTCCAAATCGTGAATCATAGGGAAAAAAAATTATGTGTAACAAAATTTTTAAAATTCAAATATCAGTTACATGTTCTATCTATAAATGACTTAATGTTGGCTAATTATTGTCTTTAATTAAGGAACTGTAAAATAATTAACGATTCTCTTACCTTAAATATAGGATTAGCTGTTACATCATATATTCGACCAATGTATAATATGTGACCGAATGTATAAGTATGTTTGCAAAAAAAGGGAGAGAGAAAACAAGAAACGATTTTGTGTAATTATTTTCATTGTCTAGGAGATTTATGTTGTTTACACTTATTATAATTCAAGATATAAAGCGGATATGAAACTATCGAATGAAAAAAAAAAAAAAGAGTGAGAGATAAGGATTAAGTTATTGCAAAGTATGAAGATATTTCCACCATTATTATTACAGCTTAAGATATATTAGTAAGTAAAATATAATATTAACCAGGCCAGGTCATCAATTGATTCTTTAAAAGAAATTTATTCATAGTCGAATAACCTTTTTTTTTATATACAATGGTGAATAATATTTAAACTCGTGAGATAAAGATAAGACACGTCAAAATTAATTGTATTTCATCATTTAATACTAGACCAATTGTAGTATTCTACCGGATTTAGAGATTTGAATATTCAGTGTCAAATTACGATACTAATAAATACAGTGACTAATATGCAACAATTTCTCAATCAATACTTTACTCGTTTTGTTAAATCCTTTTCCAAATAGAAATAGGAATAAAAGTCTCCTTAATTGGTTCTCTAATTACTGCTATATATGTGTTCACTATTTATTCTCTTTTTCTTCACGTCTCAAATTTATTATACTTTGTTCTTTACTAAAATAGCCTTTTTTTTTCTTCTCAAATTTTTTTATCATGAAGTCCTACAAAAGAATATCAAAGAATAGTTGTGTTAGATTGTACCCTATTGGGGTACGTAAGAGAAAAAATGGGAAATTTTGTGCTGAAATTAAACACCCCTTGAACAAGAAAATGATTTGGTTGGGTACTTTTGTTACGGATGAAGAAACTTCAAAAAATTACGAGTCTAAGAAGCTTGAATTCGAAGAATTAGTGATGGCTAAAAGTGCAAAAAATAGCCAGATTTCTAAAAAATCTAATCAAGAATCTAGTGTTACTGATGAGTTTGAAGAAAAATCGTCAATGAGTGTTGATGAGAATACGAATACATCAAATGGGGTTGAAGAAAGTGATGAAGAATTAATGATGGGGACTTGGGTGAAAATTTTAGAAAATCAAGAAGTGAAATATTCACATAAATTGGAAGTTCTAATTTTGGATAATTATGGGTTTTTGTTGGGTGAATTTAGTGTTTTGGATGATCTTAGAATATATATGTGATTCTGCCAGCAATTAAAAAAAAATTGTCTAGAAAAAAAATATTGTAACTATAGGAGGATACAAGCTCTTTATGATTTGTTGTTAGTATATGTATTGCTATAGAAATTGTCAAATGAATAATTTATAAATGTGAGGGAATTGAAATCCTCTTTGATTATGTTTGTCTTTATTTTTCTGATGAAATTTGCTCAATATGTTGAGATTATAAGAATTCCTTAAATTTTTTATTTTGAGAGAGAAAAACGATACATAATCTATAAAGAATTTGTATACCCCTAATGATTACAACTTCAAATACCAGCTGAGATTGAAAAAAATACTCACTCCATGTTAATTTAATTACGAAAAAAGGTAAAAATAATAAATAAATAAATAAATGTTAGTAACATATTGAATATGACTCAGCCTCAAGACCTTAATAAACTTAGTTGTAAGGTCACTTTAGCCACGACATTTGGGTCCGAATTGTATTTAGTTGGGCCGGGAGGAGATTGACCGTCGAATGCAAAGGCAGAAATGAACTTTACCGTAAGATTCACCATCAGACAAGGACGAACTCGGCCTTAGTGATTAGGCACTTGCAGTAGCAGACACCAAACGATACAAGTAGGACGATAGGTCTCCGTTTTGGCTAAAAGCCAACCGAGACAGGGAAAGCTTTTGCGGCGCTAAAAGGGTGAGAGAGCTAAGACAAAGAAAAATATAACGTCAAATAATGTGTATAAAACTTAATGACATGAAATAAGCAATTACATAATTTTGGAGAGATCAAGCTTTCCGTATAACAGAATACTTGAGTGGTGACACTAGTCGTAGGTAACACCCCATATGGTCATTTGGATGTCCTAAACGAACTATCACTATATCTTTCATCTCTGTCGTAATAGAGTAGTACTTCACCATAAAATAATTGTTCATGAAATCTGCCATGAACAAATGCAATTTTGTCCATGAGCACATAAACTATTGTGAAAGCCATGAGGATGATGAAAGATTCTTCCCCAAGAAACCACTCTTTAGTGCAAGAATTTTACTCCCTCTGCTTGAAAAAGAATGACCTACTTTTTTTAGTTCATTTAAAAAAGAATGACCCTTTCTTTTTCTGGCATGTTTAATACCACAAGATTAAAGAGTATTTTGGTAAATTTGACATAGCTTTAATTTAGGACCACAAAATTCAAAAGTCTTTTTTATTTTGTCATTCTTTTTGAAACCAAGGGAGTATTGAATATGATGGAACCATAACTCGTGGTCAATCATAAGAATCTTTGTAGAAAGACATCTAAAAATAGTTAAATGCTCAAGGTCAAATGCATATTTCTTAGGGAGCTGAGAGAAGAAAATTACCACTTCATGTAATGTGTATATATATAAAAGAAACAATTGAGGGACGTAAGTAATTGCAAATAACCCTCCATATGGTCCTTTGGATGTCTTAAACCCACTATTCTTTGTACCACCTTCCATCTCGGCCTGTCGTAGTAGAGTAGTACTTCACCATATGCAAACCTATACACCGGTATCTTTGGATAAAAATTGTCTCTAGCAGAGTAAATAATTTAGTCCAAGACTCCTTGTGATACGATTCAAATTCTCTCTAGACCTTTCACTAGGAGCCAAGCTTGGAAATCATAAGATTTGCAAGCTATGTTCTTGAAGAGAGAGGTGTTAGAGCAAGTGTTGATCATCTCCAAATGAGTTTATGTGTTAAGGGTTGAATTAGGAGCTCAAAATGGAGAAACCACTCACTACCGCCTAGGGGTGTCGAGAAGGGCGACTGGCCGTCACCAGCCTGACCAACCGTCCCTTGAGCCATCAAGGGAAGCCTAAAGGAGGTGTACACTGTTTCATGGTGATGGCTCAGGTGACGGGAAGTCAAGGGGAGGCAGACACATGCTTGGGGTCATTTTTGTTCTTTGCTCAAGGGTCACTTTTGGTCCTTTTAGTGGACTATAAATAGAAGTATTAGGGTTTCATTTTCATTATCTTGTTTTGAATATTGAGTGGACTTAAAGAGAGTGTGATTGGTGAGCTTGTGTTGAATACTTACTTAGAAACGAGGGTTTTGAGGGTCGTTGATTCCCTCTTGGTCCACGTAGAGATTAGGTGCTTGTTGGTAAAGGATTTAGGGGAGTTTTTGAATTTAATATATTCAATAGTTCTTATTTCTTTCTATCTTCTCATGTCAATCTGTCTTCTATCTCTATTTCGATTGTTCTTTAGTTTCATAGTAAATTCTTCTTCTCTTAGTTTAATTTCCTCGTATCACCTCGACACATATTCTTTCATTAGCCACAACTTAAAAGTTCTCAACCCCAAATTTCAACTAGTACAATAATACAAAACACCAGGTCTTAGGAGATTCGTGTTCAGGTGAATCATGTAATTCAAAATATTACAAATTCCCTCTGGCAATGGTATCTCTCTGTACGCCTTATTTGCTATATATGTTAAATGAAACCATAAAATACATGGATAAAATATCCTTACTGATCCAATGAAATCCTTCATGAACAAATGCAATTTAGTGCAAGAATTTTATTGAATAAGTTGGAACCATAACTCGTGGTCAATCATAAGAATCTTTGTTACAATTACCACAAAGCGTCCCTTCTAATATTGATACACCATGTCTATTTTGGTGGATATTCATGCTCAAAATATCACAACTTCCCTCTGGAAAAACCTCATTTGATATATTAAATGAAACTATAAAATACTTAGATTCAATATAAATAATGATCCAATGAAATGTGCCATGATGAAATGTCGAAGAGTCTAGATTATAACATACACGATTGCGAACGCCACATGGATGGCTATCAATTTTTCTCCAAGAATCACTCTTTAGTGCAAGGGTTTTACTATGTGGGTTACAACCATTATTAAGTGTTGTCAATCTTATATAGTCCTCACTAGTCTAGTCATATCTCAGGCTGTAAGAGCCATTGAATGATAAAGAAGAACAATAGAACAAAAACATGTCAACCTTATCGCATAGAATATGATAATTATTAGAATTTTGGCTATTCTTGGCATGATTCCAATGCTTTGTCTCAAAGTATAGGGTTCTGAAATTAATATCTTCCAAGATCTCGAAGCACATTTGAATCGAAGAATGGACTGCAAAGGTAGCCTCATGAGGATTTCCATAATGATATCCTTTGGCAAGTGCATTTCCATGGCCTAGATAGGAAAAGACAAGTATGTTATAAATAGTTCACTATATGTGAAATAGGCTTTTCACTTCATTGTCTTATTAGCCAGGTGCTCGTCAATGATAAAAGTCATTGAACTTCAGACTCGGGTGAGAAAATAGGGATAGGCCCCTGGAGGGCTTCAGAGACTGGGAAGACAGGTGGATTGTAAAGTTAGGCTAGGGGCAAATCGAAAACCTATCAGGATGGGACATGGACGAGCTTCAACTGGGCCAGTATTAATGAAAATGGATTAACTTCCTCCATCGCATCATTAGCCGATATACATAAAAAATCGAGGAACAAGTATCAAAGAAGAAAACTACAACAATTAGAGAAAAATAGATTTTTCAAGTACAAAGATATGGGCTGGACTGGTTTTACTTGAGGTCCCTAGTAAATTTAGCCCAAAGTTAAATGGGCCTATTAATATGTTCCAATCATTATGTATATTAGGAAACACAATTTTGTATTTGTTATACACCATTGTGTCATATTCATTTATGGATTTGTATTTGTATGGTCCATGGCCCAGAGGTTTAGTTCACCAATATTCAACCACCAACTAAAAAAAAAGGTACTATTAGAGAAAATTTTATGAGCTTAACTTATAACTTACATGATTATGTAAAAAGAAAGTACACCATCGACGTAAACAAACAACACAAAAAAGCAAATGATATATAGTACAAAAGGTTTGCATTATTATTCCTTTTATATAATTGTAACATATTCAATGTAATTTTACGAGTCGAGAAATTTTTTGACTATTTTTTAATTTTCCCATTCTCTATAGATTCCTTTAGAAATTCTATCCAAGAAACATGACAACATTAATGTTGTTGGAATAAAGGACAATCAATTGCCCTAAATTTGGCCCTACTTAATTTTTACTTCGCAGACATCTTTGAAATAGTATTTTTCATAATTTATTTATTTTATTTTCTCCAAAATTAACAGACTTGAAAATGATATCTAGCCAATAGGGATAAAGTCAGCCTAAGATTACATTAAATTTTTATTTTAAGTTTAGACTAGTACTTATTTCTATATTAGACATCAAAGGCCCGTACTTAGCACGGATCCAATATATATTATTTTTTGTCTTAATTTATGTGACACAAATATAATTTAGATAATAAATTATTAAAATAATTTTAATTTTTAATTATTGTGATTTATAATATTTTTTCTTCTATTCCAATTTAAGTGACATTGATATAATTTGGAAAGCCAACCTATGTGGCACTAATATAATTTCGATAGTCAATCAAATGTTTTATTATGATTTTTAGATACTGATATAATTTTGAAAGTCAACCTATATGGCACTATATAAATTCGATAGTCAATCAAATATTTTATTGTGATTTATAATACTTTTTTTTCTATTCAAATTTAAGTGACACTGATATAATTTCGAAAGTGAACTTATGTGGCACTAATATAATTATTTGAAAGTCAATCAAATGTTTTATGTTGACATATCATTTTGTGTCCATTTATGAAATATTATTAATTTTCTAATGCGATCATAATAATTAATTAGGGGTCATATAATAAAATCATGATTGAAGAAGCGAAGAGACATGTCTTAAATAACTTATAACAATTAATTAGAAGTGATATAATAAAATTACTATAAAATTACTTGTGGAAAAAAGCATAAATGAGCCTCATATAAGACATCAAGTTAATTTAAAAAATTAAATATTAATTTATTATTTTATGTCTATTTTATATTTTTTTATCAAATGTTATAAATTTTTAATACTTAAATAACCTGTAGTAATTAATTAGGGTTGATATAATAAAATCACGATTGAAGCTGCGAAGAAGACATATCTTAAATGACTTATAACAACTAATTAAAAGTGATCTAATAAAATTACTAAAAAAAAAACTTGTGAAAAAGGCAAAAATGGACCCATATAAGACATCAAATTAATTTAAAAAGTCAAATGTCAATTTATTATTTTATGTCTATTCTATATTTTTTATTAAATATTATAAATTTTAACACTTAAATAACCTATAATAATTAATTAGGGGTAATATAATAAAATTACGATTGAAGCAGCTGAAACAGGCAGCACAAACAGTCATATCGAAGACGTGTCTGCTTATTCCCACTTATTATAGATAATAAAATCAGCCTAAGATTACATTAAATTTTTATTTTAAATTTAGACTTGTACTTATTTCTATAGTTGAGGACGAACACATAATTACTTTAAAAAAATAAATTAAAACATTCATTTGATTTGGACATCTTCTATAACAATTAATCATTGATGTCTAAAGTATTAGTAGTACTATTATTTATTTTTTTCACTTTTTGGATGGGACATAGCTATTTAATCCATGTGTTTACTAGTAAATGTGGCTCTAATTAATCCACATTCTGATTATGTTTACCTTTTTTGAAACTAAATTCTTTTTGTAAAATAGCTATTTTGATCCCTTGATTATTGATAATTATATTTTTAGTCCTTGTAATATTTAGTTAAGCTCTTTAAATCAAACTTTCAATATTTAGAGTGGTGCACAAACAATATTTATTTTAGTGACTCTTCAAAATTGATAGAGTTACCAAATTAATGTGACTCTCGTTAATTATTCATATATATTTTTATTAAATTTGTTTTATTACTCAATGTTTGAGGATTATACTTCCGATAATAGTCCAAACATAACATATTTCCGAAATAAAGAAACTAAAAACATTATATTTTGTTTAAAAAGTTAACTAATATATTGAATTAACATTCGAGTAAAGCATCTAGTATTCCTGAACTATGACCAAATTTATTGCTACGTATTCCAACTTCACGAGGGTCTTATTACCCCTAGAACTAAATTTATCGTATATTTGTCATCCTTTTTAGCTGATGTGACACCTTTTGTTAATCTTTTTAGCTAAAGTGACACCTTTGATATGTAATTCATTTTATGTAATAAAGGTGTCACACAAAGGGTGATAAAAATACACTAAAATTGAGTTTAAGAGAGTAATAAAAATCCTGTAAAGTTGGAATGTGTCGTAATTATTTTGGCTATAATTCAAGGGGTAATTGGATGCTTATATCTTAACATTATAAAGATCAAATGCAGAATTTTTTTATGAATAAGAGCAAAAAATGTAGTAGATTAGTCATTGTGAATGTGAGATGGGCCCAATTTGATTGTCCAGAAATTACCAGCTATCTCTACAAGGCCACCATTCAAATCACAACCTTCAAAAGTGAAAAATAAATAAATAAATAAATAAATAAAGAAGGAAAAAGAACTTTTTAAAAAAATGAAAGAAATAAAGAGTGAGAAGTGTTTTTAAGTGTCCCCGACATGACATATTCAAGGAAAGGTATTACGCTATTGTTATATGCGGATGAGGCTTTTCCATCTTCCTTTAGCTCTATATAATATAAATCGTTCAATTCATTCACGAAAAATTTTGTCCCGTCATCTCGAGTCATAGAACAACGATAATAATTATCCATGA
>NW_025889609.1:0-3701 GCF_002878395.1 Capsicum annuum
TACTCCGCATATGCAACAGTGAAGACTCCACATAACACGCAACATGTTGGGACTTTTTAGAAAGATCTACGACGACAAAACTACTATCCCGTTGAACCAAAAAAACACAAATAATCAACCGAAAAAAATACAAATGATCAAGAAAAAAATTATAAAATGTATATAAACTAGTTTTCAACTCAAGGGACATAGCGCGCCTAAATAATTGGGACTAAACTCATGATTCCGGCATAGTAGCGTTTTGACCAAAGCATGTTCTCATAAATATTCTAAGCAGAACACTGAATAACTTTTGTTTTAAAGTATCAAATATCTTCATCTTCACATAACACGAAACATGCGGGGACTTCTTAGAAAGATCTGTGATAACAAAACTACTTTCCTGTTTAACCAAAAAAATACAAATGATCAACCACAAAAATATAAATGATCACAAAAAAAATTATCAAATGTTTATAAAGCCTCATCCATAAACTAATTATATACAACTACATATCATAAAACAAATAAAAATTTTATATGCTAACCGAATTTTATATATATATATATATATATATATATATATATATATGTATGTATGTATGTATGTATGTATATGTTTACATACATAGTTATATTTACATAAGTATAACTGCATGATGTTCATATATGTATATATCTTTACACCGAATACAATCGCATAGATACAAAACCTTAATATTATGGGATTCTACACAACTAAACTATAAAAAAGTCTAATTGATAAATATATAAAAATACCTTATGTTGAATCTCAACATCGTTACTCTCCACTTTGGATTGATAAAGCTTGGAACATTTTGCTCTTTCATTATTGCTAAAATTTGTCATTTCTTTTCCTTTTCTTTTTTGGTTCCACTTGTACTGACCATTGATATTTTTGAAGCGTTGATTAAATCGTCTTTTGATTGACAATCTATCATGCTATTTCGAATTTTAACATGATCATTGCCACTTTTTCTTCGAGTCTCTCCTCTCAACTTGTCTTCTTTCAATTCCGCTATAAAACCTGCATTGTCACTGTCTAATTGAGAAACTCCCAAATCAAACAATGGAGTACCACAATTAGTCTTATCTACATGCTCAATACGTCTTGTTACTCTTCTAAAAGGGGTTTTCCCATCCATTTGAAAAAATAAAAATTGGTTACTTGCAAACCTAACTAACACTGCATATATATGAAAAATTGAATAAAATTAGTGGGTAATGTAGAGAATAACTTTAAAAAATAAAGAAGAACAAAAATTATAAATCCGTAAATATATAAAATCTATCGCAAAAATCTTCAAATCAAATATATGCGAGTTTATAGGGATTAAAAAAGTTTCAACGTAATCTTCAATGAACAAAAATCAGCTAATCTGTAGGTGAAGAACACAATATTTGAGAAATTTTGGGAGAAGAAATAGGAAGAAATATATTCTATGATATTTCTTTGAAAGAAGTTTGATATTAGCACAATCTCTTTAGCATAAAAATCTATTGTTACCTAAAAAATTCAATTAGAGCAAAGAAGTAACCTATTGCCGCATATTACTCCAATCAGGTAAGAGTGAGAATAAAATATTAATTATGAGAGAGAAAAAATAATTTTTCTTTATTATATACATTATTAATTATATTGTATAAATGGGCCCACATAAAACTGAATTTTAACTAACAATTACCTATGAATTGTAATTATTTAAAAAAGCATTACCCATACCATGTAATTATGAAAGATTTTTACCTATAAACTGTACTTTTCCCCTTTTTTTCAATCTTAATCCCTTATAAATTGGTCAAGGTGTGCAGATGGGATTTTAAGCCCATCATCCCAATCCTTTATTTATTGGGAAAAGGACATGGCATGGCCATTTAAAAAAAATGATCCACATATAAAAAGGTGGACATGCTGTAGCCAGTCGGCTAAATTAATTCTCCTTTTTAGTCATTTAGCCCAATTGGGCACATGCAGTCTCTATACTCAATTGATACACTTTTATACCACACTGATACACTTTTATACTATATTGATACTCTTTTTTAAAAAACAAAAAGGATGAAATTCTATGCAAGCACATGCAGTCCCTATACCCAATTGCTACTCTTTTATACCATATTAATACACTTTTATACTACATTGATACACTTGCAGTGTCCATATACTCAATTGATACTTTTTTATACTAGATTGATACATTTTTAGAATGCATGTAGAAACTATATAGAGTTGTATAAAATATGTATCTAAATAATAATCGTAGTTAAAAATTGTATATAATGTGTATAAAAATGCTATAATTATTATATAGAATTTGTATATATATAGAAACGTATCATTATTATATATAAATATATATCTTTAACAATTGCATTATATTAAAAGTATATGGTATTGTATTTTTAATCCAAGAAAGGATATTATTTATTTTTTTCCGCTAATGTGTTAGTTGTTTTATTGCTACTGAGTTGATTCTTGTTTCTTTCTGAATTGGTAAAACTATATTTTTTTGAAATTTCATATAGTTGTCTCATAAGAAAAGCGTGACAATTGCTAAGTTTAGAAAAAAAAATGTTGTGTTAAGTTTAAGAGAAGAACTTGTGTCGGAAAGAGAAAATTACAACAAAGAAGCGAGGAGTAATCTAGTGCTAAAGATTAAGTTTGTATTGAATTTGTCCCGGTTCATGTATGATCTCATCATGTTTCTTAAAGTAATTTGCATCCACTCAGTTTTTTCAATACTGTGAAAAACAAACCAAAAAACAGAAAGAAAGAGAAATGCAACATTCAGGAGCCATTTTGGTGGAAATGACTACTATATGGTAATATGAATTCAAGGACCATTTTTGTGAAAATATTTTTGCCGACAGGCCATTCTCGTCCTTTCCCCTTATTTATTTATTTATTTATTTTTACTTTTCAATTATAATTACCCACTAATTATAATTTGGGGTATTACACTTGGAGACCCTACAACTCTTATTGCTGGAGTGATTGGTTTATTAATGTCAAAATAATTCAAAATTAAATTAAATTCGGATTTTAATTTCTGATTAAATTTGGAGATATATTCAGAGGAGACTTGATTAAGGACCCAATTAAGGAAGTTGGACTAATAATAGTTATGATGTGGGGGTTACAAATGGTGGATGTTAGGATGGGGATGTGATATTCAACCACTAATGTAGAAATTTAAGTATACATTTATTTATGAAACTTGCATATGTTCTAACGTTATTTCTATTTCTAGAAAATGTATGCTAGTTTTCTATGCATATACTTATTAGTTATTTCAATTCCTTTTCAATGGCAATAAATAGAGGTGGAGGTGAGATTTCAGATGGGCGGAACAAAAAAGTTCTAAAATAGTATTATTATTACTAAAATTTACACAAATACACAACTTAAAATTGTTTTTGAACCCTCACTGTCACTATATGAAACAGTTTCTTATATAAATTTCAACAAGTTATGTATAAACTAAAAAAAAAAAAACTTTATATGGATATATATGATCGTTAAAGCTTTTTCACACCGAATATTTATACCATGCAAGTATATGTTTATACATACACTTTTACCATTCAATTATACTTAATTAATACATGTATGATGTATTCACTAAATTAAACCACTTAATTGAATTTAAGACCAACATTACAATGGAAATTTGACCTCAAAGAAGCATTAATAAACAAGA
>NW_025889610.1:0-5259 GCF_002878395.1 Capsicum annuum
ATGTTCATTTCCTCACTCTCCAATCCAAGACTACCACATACTCAGCTCCAGCTGTTGTTCATGCTTTTGCGGCGCCACCCCCACCTCCTACTTTTGATGATCATCCACAATTTGTGCCTCCCTACTCTACAAGTGAGCTTGCATTGAATATTTTTAGTGATCAGCATTATGCTCTCGAGCCTACATTTAAGTCGACTGGTCCTTACGATTTCCCTCAACCGCCTGAATTTCCTCCTAACACTGAGAAGCCTGTTATGACAGAAGAATAAGAGGAAATAGCCAGAAAATTGAGAAGTTTGGAATTGACTATGAAAAACTTGCAAGGACTTGGGGGGTACAAAAGTGTCTTATTTAAAGATCTGTGCATGTTTCCTGGTGTACATCTTCCTCTTGGTTTTAAAATGCCAAATTTTGAGAAGTTTTATGGACATGGCGATCCTATAGCACATTTGAGACGCTATTGCAACCAGCTAAGGGGCGCTAGAGGGAAGGAAGAATTACTCATGGCATATTTCGGTGAGAATCTTTCACGTCTAGCTTCAGAATGGTTTGTTGACCAAGACATTGACAAATGGATTATTTGGGATGACCTAGCTAACGAATTTGTGCAATAATTTCAATACAATGTGGAGTTGATCCCTGACGAAAAATCCCTAACTAGTATAACAAAGAAGAATACTGAGACTTTCAGAGAGTATGCGATCAGATGGCACGAACAAGCTGCTAGAGTAAAACTACCAATGAAAGAAAGAAAAATAGTGGAGGTGTTTATTCAAGCGCAGGACGAAACATATTATTAATACTTTTTACCTGCATTAGGCAAGCCGTTCATTGAGGTTCTTAAAATAAGGGAGATGATAGAAGAGGGAATTAAGACTGGTCGCATTGTGAGTTTTGCAACATTGAAAGCGACTAATCAAGTAATTCAAAAGGATTCAGGAAGTGTTGGGGAGAGAAAGAATGAGGAAGATGCATCTTCAATTATAGTTGGACAGCAAGAAAGGTCAAGAAGACCACGACGTCATCGATCTCAGGCTCAAGCTCAAGTTTATGCCCAGGCTCCACATAATCACTCCTAAAATCAGTCATACTCTGTTCTTCCACATCCATATCCAGTGTATAGTGCACAACCACCTATTCAACCCTCATCTTACCCACAATGGCAGACCCTAATGCCCCAGAGTCATTCTCTAACTCCACAAACATACCAAAACCCTTTTAAGCCAGATTTTCTATCCAAGCCAAACAATGAAATGAGGCAGAAGTCGAGAGATAGCTTCACACCAATTGGAGAGTCATATGCCAGTTTATTTTAGAGATTGATACAGGAAGGAATGATCACTCCTCTCCTTGGGCACACCTTTAATCGGCGTTCAAGAAATTTTGATTCTAACACATGATGTGCGTATTATTCTGAGGCTCATGGTCATAGTATTGAAGATTGTCGATATTTGAAAAGAGAAATTCAAAAGATGATTCATGATGGATCAATTATGGTGCAGAACATTGATAGTGAGGGAAGCTCTAGTCATGCTGATATGCAAACCAGCGGCTAAGTTGTCAAGCTGAGCAATTGAGAATTCACCTATCTCCCTACTAGGAAGAGGTCTGGTAGTTTGTTTTGTCTTCTTTTCTATTTTTCAAATTATTTCAGGGTTGTAGTTCGGGATCTATCTTGTTTTGTCCCTTTGTCATTTATGTTCAAACCCTTCTATCTTTCATTTTTATTAAATAGAGTGTCCCCTTTTTCTTTGTGTTTTAAATATGTATTGTTTGTTTGTTTTTTTACATAGTACATTTTATGTTGACTCTAGTGATGTGATATGCTAGTAAAATTTACAGCTATATCTTAACATCCAGTTTAAGAATGAACATTGAATCAGAGGGTTAAAGTTAAAAAAAGAGAGCATTTGAGGAAATAGATAGAGTGTTGGGGCATTTGGTGATCAAGTTGAAACCTTCTTTGAAAATTAAGGCTATTATTTTGAAAATTTTGAGAATCACTTGGTCATCAATTGAAAGACATATCTCAATTAGGTCAAGTAGTGAATATGTGATCCTATGTCAAAAGGAACAGGAAGAAAATCAGCTCCACGAAGTCATGAGTCCTTTAGCATGAGGAATGTACAACGAAAATAGAGTTGTATGTTTGACAAGTGTAGAAAAAGAAGTGACATACATGCTCAGCTGAAGTTAGTGTTGTTAAAGTACTACAAATGATCTTCATCTTTCGTTTTCATATTGCATGATATGTACTTGCATTTTTAGAATTGATGTGACGAAGGACTTTCATTCTACTATCCAAACATCGTGTCATCCTTTGTTTACCCATTTGAGCTTTAGTCCTATTTTCTTTCATACCCCTCTTTTGGAATTAATATAGTCAGCAAAGCTCAAAAGAAAAGTGTCGAGAGAAACAATAGTCAGAAAAGTTCAAAAAAAAAAGAGAAAAAATGTGTCCAAAAAAAAAGACAAAAAAAGAGTGTCAAGAAAAATAGAGTCGGAAAAATCCCTAAAATAAAAGAGTAAATAAAAGAAAAGAAAAAGAATCAGAATCAAGCAAAAGAATAAGCTGCTAGAACTACGCATGACCTGATTCCCCTCTCTCGGGGGTGAGATAGTAGGCTGTCCTACTAAGGGCTCGGTCCAACCAAATAGTCAAAAGAAATTGGGGCATGAGTTAATCCTCATTGTTTGAGTCGATTCCAAAATTTGTAAGTCCTACCCCACTTCAAGTGTCGTTTGGGCCCCATGTCATCCTTTCTTTCTAACCTTATCCAAAAGCCAAGTTACAACCAAAGAAAGACCTTCAAATCAATCTTTGAGGATGCTAAGGCAGAGCATGCAAGGGATATGATGATGCATTTGGGAACTATTTGTCTTCCTCAGCATAGGGAATCAAGAGAGAAATAAAAATGAGAGTCTTATTGGTGAAAACCCTTACGGGCACCATAAGGCAATGACAAGTTGAGAGAAATAAAAATGAGAGAGTCTTATTAGTGAAAACCCTCACGGGCACCATAAGGCGATAGTGAGCCGAGAGAAAATGAAAAAAGCTTGTTGGCGAAAACCCTTCAAGGCGCCACTAGCCAAATGGGGTCTTAAATGCAATTGACCTAAGAAAGCAACTCAGTTTCAAGGCGATTAACTCAACAACAATGGGTAGAAAGTTTGGATGAAAAGATCAAGATGCTTAATCCAAAATGCATGGCATAATCATTAGTTTTGACTGTCATTTTTAGATGAATTTTTCATTTCTTTGTTTTAAAAGGAGACATTCATTGTCTTTTCTTTCTTCTCTTTATTTTAATTTTATCTTTCTTAAGTCAGTTATCAAAACAAAAATTGTCATTCTTTTTTTGTTTCTTGTCTTTGAGTCAAGTCTGTATCAAAACAAATGAGAAAAGATTTCAAAACTGGTTACCAGCTTCTTTAATTGCACAAATCAAGACAAAAGCTAGCACATGAAAGAGCATGATTGTGAGCCCAAAAAAGGCATGCAGGAAGTTTTGTCAACAAAGAAGTCGGGGAACTCATGGAAATACCAAGATTCAAAGGGTTTATTTGAGAAACACGACAAAGCAGAAATACTGTGTTTGTTTCAGAGTCACTCTTAATAAGCTGAGTTTGAGTCAATGATACATCAAGTCAATGACATATGCTAATGGTTGGAAGCAAAGCTAAATGTGAGGGGGGCAGGAGCAATTTCCTAAAAAGCCAAGTTTTTAAACTCACAAGTTTTCTTTGTATGTAATAGGAATACATGTTGCATTCAGATCAAGGATTTCAGAGCCTAAACATCAAAGGCCATAATTTCTCACCTCAACAAATTGAAGAGGCAAGGTTGCTGCACAGGTTTGGTAATCAAAACCATGGTAAAACTCATAATTCAAGATCTCTAGGAGACACACTTTCTTGTTTTGGTAATTCAAGCAGCTTTGGTAAGGAGACACACTTCATTATTTTGATAATTCAAACAACATTGATAAGGAAACACACTTCCTTCATTGGGTAATTCGAATTTCGCTTCTTAGGTAATGCACTTACTAACTAAAGTCTTGATTCCTATAAGACATACCTTTTAGTTGAGTCATTCCTATTGATTCCTATAAGACGTACCTTTTAGTCAAGTCATCCCCTCTGATTCTTATAAGACGTACCTTTTAGTTGAGTCATCCCCTTTGATTCCTATAAGACGTACCTTTTAGTCGATCATTCCTATTGATTCCTATAAGACGTACCTTTTAGTTGAGTCATTCCTATTGATTCTTATAAGATGTACCTTTTAGTCGAGTCATCCCCTTTGATTCCTATAAGACGTACCTTTTAATCGAGTCATTCCCTTTGATTTCTATAAGACTTACCTTTTAGTCGAGTCATTCCTATTGATTCCTATAAGACGTACCTTTTAGTCGAGTCATCCCCTTTGATTCCTATAAGACATACCTTTTAGTCAGGTTATTTCCCTTGACCCCTATAAGACATACTTTTTAGTCGAGTCTTTCCTATTGATTCCTATAAGACATACCTTTTAGTCGATTCATCCCCTTTGATTCCTATAAGACGTACCTTTTAGTCGAGTCATTCCCTTTGATTCCTATAAGATGTACCTTTTAGTCAAGTCATTCCAATTAAATCATAGAAAATGCATTTCTTTGCTTTGGATAATATTTTTTTTCAGTTTTGATGTGATTTCAGGAGCATGCCCAAAGCACAGAGTGAATAAATGGAAAACCAAGCAACAAGGTGATGAAATTGAAAGTTAAACAGATTGAAAAATAGCAAGTCAGGAGCCCGCCTATAGAACAGGGTAAAAAAATTGAAAGCATAGAAACAAATTGATGAAATAGCAAGTCAGGAGCCCGCCTGCAGAAAAGGGTGAAGAAATTGAAAGCATAGCAACAAGTTGATGAAATAACAAGTCAGGAGCTCTCCTGGAGAACAGGGTGTAGAAATTGAAAAGCATAGGAACAAGTTGATGAAATAGCAAGTTAGGAACCCGCTTGGAGAACAGGGTGTGGAAATTGAAAGGCAAGCAACAAGTTGAAGAAATGGCAAGTCAGGAGCCCGCCTGAAGAATAGGGTGATAAAACTCAAGTCGAGTCCAAAAGAAACTGTATAGATAGGATTTTGTAATTTCATTTATGTTTTAACTTATAATTTTTATTTTTGATGTAATGACAGAGTCGCGGAACGAAACCTCGAGGGAACCTCACTCGACTCTCCAATTCGGTATTGTCCTTCTCTTTCAAATCCTTT
>NW_025889611.1:0-2435 GCF_002878395.1 Capsicum annuum
TCAAGACTGCAATATTCAAGAACAAGCTCAAAAGCCCTTGAATTCAAGCACAAGTCAAGATCAAGTCCCTCAAATCAAGAAATCAAGTTCAAATTCAAGATCAAGTTCGAATTTATATTTGAAATGGCGAATCAAAGGATTTATAGAGATTGTAACACTCGCATTGAAATTAATAAAACGATTGTTGCAATATTTTCTTGTCTCGATTATTTTTTTTCGAACTCAAAATTTTATTGTCCAACATACACAATTGCATTTCGGGAGCATTTCATGGCCTTCTTGGCTGTGGGAATGGAATGTAACGGAGAATATGTTCGATTATTATTCACTGATCTATAGTCATAGGCCTTTGTAGAACTCAAAAAATCTTCTGTTTTCTGAACTTTATGAAACGAACTTTTGTGTGTGTGTGTTCTTTACTCATGAGATGGGGTTTTCCTTCTTGAGTCTATTGTCATTATGTTTCCATCACGCCTTCTTTTGTTTTTTTGAAAATGAAGAGTAATATCATATTTGAAATTTTATATGTCGTTGAACATTAAAACTTCACAGCTAACTAATCAGGAAAATAAAATTATGTATCCACCTCCATTAATCATCACCCAAACTAATTATGCTAGTGAAAAATCTATACTTGTTCCGAAAGCCCACAGTAATTAGATCTTGAAAACCCATCTGGTTCAAAACATAAAGTGATATTTTTTGGTGTCAGATTAGGCGCAGTTTACAAAGAATAGTATAAATCTTGTCATGTATCTTTCTATACTAATAAGTTTAGATATTCAATCAATATATATCTAACAATAATTCATGATCCATAAATTTGGTAGACAAACATACAAAGCAATTAGTGTCACTTCTAATAAGATTCAAATGAAGTTTAATTTAAGGGGATTCAACAAGTAATGTATATGTACATAAATGAAATTCTTTTACCTATCTAAATAATGTAATTGATATGTAACTAATTCCTCTTTTCTCACTTTGATTGCAACATTTGAACACCTGCCAAAGATTCTTTTGCATGTTCATGAAATGTTCTACCAAATCCTGGAGTCCTTTTGCAGCCTCTTTTCTTTTAATGGATTTATATGCCCTTTTTCCTTTTACTATTTTTTTTTTTTTTGAGAAAATTCTAAAATTAGCAGTACTTTGAGTTTTAATTATCAATCATAATGATATTTTGCTATCAAATGTAGTAATAGTTTACTTTTAAAAAAATTGGGATACAATATATTAATTCGCTATCTATCAATGTATCAATTCTCTCTGTATCTAATCACTTTGAATAGCGTTGTCAAAGCTAACAAATATAGAGTGAATTGAATACATAGTAAAGCAGATAAAACTCAAACTCTCTATCATGTATTATAATATTTCAAACTCTTGCTATTTCGAGTAAATAGAGGACATATGTTTGCTCGATCAGACATCTTTCTATATTTTACTAGTGCTGAGCACCTAATCAAAATTTCTTATAAATATTTATTCCACTAAGGCAAGATTAAGCAAATCAGAGATGGCAACACAACTCAACATGTTTAATTTTTCATGTAACTTTTTTCTATAGTACGATTACTAATACAGCTAAAACAGTTAGACATTTGAGATACATTTTAATAAATAGTTGTTGATAGTTAGTTAATAAACTTGCATATATGATAATCTAGATATGAAACTCGAAACTCAATTATTTTAGGTGTGTTTTTGACCCTTCAATATTTTATAAACATTTATATATCAAGGTAGTTCAAACTCAAACGAGAGAATGAGTTAAGATTTTGTTTAGTTTTCTAGTTTTATATGAGGTAAACATTGCTATGTATGTATAACAGTTTATGGATCTCAAATTATTGCAATGACCTTATTCTTTGCATAAATTTACTAAGTTTTATATATACAATATCCGTTGGCCACAAACTAATATGGGAAGTAGATATTTTAGATCAAAATAATTAGGAGTAATAGATATATTTTATTAATGGTAGCTTTTATCTATTGAAGGATTTTTTTGTCTAAAAACCTTTAATTGGCACAAGATTTATTGTCCCTTACTTCAATTGGATTATTTTCCTTGTTTTTTTTTTTTTTAATTTTTGACTTGCTTTTATTTAGTGCCTATACATATATTATCATGTATTCTTTAGTTTCTTTGATGAAGTTGGAATGAAATATGTCCATTGTGCCTAGTGGCATCAATTGATGTATTACTAAATATTGTTGAAAAATAAATTAGAGCCAGTGGCATCAATTATTAATGACTAAGGACTGGTTCTGAATTTCCTTTTCCTTTGTTCTTTTTACTTAGTAATGTCACAAATAATTAAAAGAGAAATTGTGAAAAAAGTTGGGGCACAAGAGGCATATTCCAATTTCATCAAAGAAAGTCAAGAATGTAAGAAATAATTCTTTGTTTGCACAATTTGATCCAGAAA
>NW_025889612.1:0-10886 GCF_002878395.1 Capsicum annuum
ATCAAGCAAAGTCAAAATAGGGGCTGAAGTGAGTCTAGTCTTCAACTACTGAAAACTTTTCTCACAAGATTCGGACTACAAGAACTTTACTTTCTTTTGGGTCAACCGAGTTATAAGAGATGCTACAGAGGAGAAACCCTCAATAAAACGGCGGTAATAGCCAGCTAAACCCAAGAAACTTCAGATATCAGTCGGATAAATAGGTCTAGGTCAATTTCTAACAGCTTCGGTCTTTTAGGGATCAACTCTAATACCCTCGGAAGAAATGATATGACCTAGAAAAGAAACTAACCTTAGCCAAAACTCACACTTACTGAACTTGGCAAACAACTTGTGATTTCTAAGGATTTGCAAGACAGTTCGAAGATGATAAGAATATTCATCCTCACTACGGGAGTACACCAATATATCATCGATGAACACAATGACAAATATATTTAGATATGGTCTAAACACTTGATTCATGAGGTCCATGAAAGCTGCTGGGGCATTAGTTAACCCGAAAGACATAACAAGAAACTCAAAATGGCCATAACGAGTTAGGAAAGCAGTTTTTAGGATGTCACACTCCCTAACTTTGAGTAGATGATCGCCGAAACAAAGGTGTATCTTTAAGAAATAACTTGCACCTTGAAATTGGTCAAACAAATCATCTATTCTCGGAAGGGGGTACTTCTTTTTTACGGTGACTTTATTCAGTTGGCGGTAATCAATGCACATACAAAAAGAGCCATCTTTCTTTCCCACAAACAACACAGGAGCACCCCAAGGAGAAACTTTGGGCCTTATGAAACCCTTATCTAGTAGATCTTTGAGTTGCTCTTTTAAATCCTTAAGTTCTGCAGGGGCCATACGGTAAGAAAGAATAGAATTGGGCTGAGTCTCGGGAAAAAGATCAATCCCGAACTCTATCTCTCTATCAGGAGGTATCCCTGGGAGATCATCCAGAAAGACATCAGAAAACTCATTGATGACGTTAACAGACTAGAGAGTTAGAGTCTCAGACTTAGTATCTTTGACTCTAACCAAATGGTAAATACACCCCTTAGAAATAAGCTTTCTAGCTTTGAGGTAAGAGATAAAATGACTCTTGGGTGACACAGAATTCCCAGACCACTCAAACATGGATGCACCAGAAAATTGAAACTTGACCACTTGGGTCCGACAATCAATAGAGGTATAAGAAGAATACAGACAGTCCATACCCAGAATCACATCAAAATCTACCATGTCTAACTCAATCAGATCAGCCAACAAGACTCTATGAAGAACGGTAACAGGATACTTTTTATACACTTTTTAGGCAACAATTGAATCACCTACTAGGGTAGAAACTAAGATAGGATCAGGAATAATCTCAAGACTCTTTTCAAAATTCACAGCAATCAAAGGTATAACATATATGAAATTGGATCCAGGATCCAACAAAGCATATACATCAAACTAAAATATACGAAGCACACCAGTAACAACATTGGGAGAGTCCTCCAGTTCCTAGAGGGATGGTAAAGCATAGAATCTATTCTGGCGCTGCCCGCTAGCATTGCTAAAAGAGACGCCCTGAGCTGGGGCTGGGCGAGTCGCTGGAACTGGAGCACTAATAGTCTGAGTCTGGGTTTGAGGGAAATAGTCACTACGTCCTTGTCCATCCTGTGGATAATCTCTAACTCAGTAACCCATATCACCATACTAGAAACAACCTCTCTTCTCACCCCAACACTCATCTGAGTGAGCCCTACCACACTTAGGACACAGGGGATGATTTGGCTTTCTGCCAGCACTGTACTGGGACCTGGATGTATATGACCTGCTACCTTGCTCTTGCCTATCTCTAGGCATGGGAGCACTAGCAGATAATGGTGCTGGCATAGATGAACGATCCTGATACTGAGGGCGACTCCCTCCCTGCGATCTAGTCTGACCCTGTCCAAGCTGCTCAGACCTAGCTCTCTTATTCCCTCTCATTCTATCTCTCTCCTTAATCTTATCCGCCTTAATTTGTTGGGCATGTGTCATCAGCCTAGAAAGATTCATCTTATTATTCAGCATAACAGACGTACACTCCTTAACCACATAACTAGACACTCCAGTCATAAACTTACTTATACTAGCTCGATATCAGCCACTAAGTCAGGAGCATACTTGGTCAACTGATTGAACTTTAGACAGTACTCCCTAACAGTCATAGAGCCCTATCGCAGGTTTATAAACTCTTCCACCTTTGCCTCTCTTATCTCCATAAGGAAAAACTTATCCAGGAATGCATCCTGGAACTCTTGCCAAGTTGTAGGGATAGCTCCCTCACCTCTACCTATCCTCCAAGCAACAACCCAGTCAAAAGTAAGGTCTTTCAACCTATACGTAGCCAACTCCACACTATGTTCCTCAGAGAGATGCATCACCTGAGTAATCTTCTACACCTCCTCTAAAAACAATCGTGGATCCTCATCAGACCTGGACCCATAGAATTTTGGTGGATTCATCCGCATGAAGTCATAGATCCTAGCAGCAGCTGAATCACCTCCCTACTGTTGTGGAGCCAGGGCCGGGTTGGCCTGAACATTTGCAGTAACAGCTTGGGCTAGCGCCTAAAAGGCTGCCCAAAATTTAGCATGAGACACGTTTTCATTCAATCGGTCAGTGGGTTGAGGTTGCTGACCATCATTATTTCATCTCGCTCTATGTGGAGGCATATTTCTAAAAGAGAAGAGCACGAATAAATAGAAGAGAGAGACACTTTAAGCATGATAGACTTCTAAAAGAAAGAATCACACTTTTTCCTAAAACATCTTGTAGCCTCTTGCTCATAGATATGGCACGTTACACACCGATGATCAAGACTCTACTTAATGCAGCTTGTCAGACTCCCTAGGATACCTTAAAATGTTAGGCTCTGATACCAAGTATGTAACACCATAGAAAATGGGTCCCAGAGCGTCACACGGTTCTTGAGGCTACGAGTAGGCCCAAGCTAACCCTTTGAACCATTTTCATTCAGTTCAACACAAATCAATGAGGTTTCCATAAATAACGCTCAAATATCAACAGAGTAATCATCATCCAAGAATAAAAGAATTTCAGAAAGATAACAAAATACGACTTATTAGTCAACTCCCAACATCTATACTTGTCTGACAAGCCTCTAAGAAAATTAATTAAACTAGTAAGCCATTGAGACATGCCCCAATTGACTCATACTCGGTTATCAAATGTAAACAATTCCATGAAACCAACATCAGACATCACGTTCTCGAAACATGAGGACTCACCACAGCAGAGGCTGTATAACAGCGTACCCAAAGAATCACTGTTGAACCTAGAACTGAGCACCTGAACCTATATTCTGAGAAAATACAGCCCACATCCAAAGATGTGGGTCAGTTCCATGGAAAGGAACCAAGTATATGGGGGTGTATGTAGTTGTATAAACATCATCATCATAAATATTTATAAGAAATATGCAGGATGTATGAAAGACTCACATAGCCCAAAGAAAATCATCATAATCATGAGAGGATGAAATAAGTACAATAACACATGTGAGTCATTATATAATTTGTCAATCACTTTCAGTTCATCAAGAATATCAATTCTCATAATGTAAATATCATTTAACTCTTTCGAAAGAATAACTTTCACAATTCCACTTTCAAATCACTTCACCATTCCACATAGAGACAAGGAAACATACATACACTGGGAGATCTTATAACCGACATAAACAACGTGAGCTACATGGAGTCCAACATACAACCCACGTTGAAGAGAGCCGTCCTATCCTTGCCATCAGAGTAGGACTATTGACATCAAATCCACACAAACTAGTGATTACTATATAAATCAGCCTCAGGCTCACTCCTAAGGGGGCACGTAGTTCTAGGGAAGTAAGGTCGCTTTATACCTCCCACTCGGTACTAAAGATTTCTCCCGGACTTAGCTCATATCATTTCAAAGACAATCCACAATAAAACAATTTCAGTAATATATAAATATACATCGGGAGCCATCAAGCTTCCCATCTATCAAAATCAACCACGTTGTGGATTTCTTTCACACTCGAGTTCAAAATAACTCAATTAAGACCAAAAGGTCAAATCATTCAAAATATCTTAAAATTCAACACCAACGTGCTTATAACACATATTTTCTCAAAAAAACACAATCTCCAATGGGGATTCACGACCCAAATATTAAAATCATGATAAATATTGTTCAAGATTCATGTTTTATATCTCCACACATATAAATTCATCTTTCAAAATCATAAACATCAAGATTTCATAATAATCATCATAAGATATGGGTTCATGCTTTAAATTCGTAAAAATCAAATAAAAATCATGCCTTTGTAAAGAAAATTACTTTTGGGCACAAGACCGGAAGAGGGTTCTTGTTGAAAAAATGTCACATACATTAAATGAGGTAGTAGTGAAGCTGGAATCACAGGAGGTAGGTAAGAGAGAGAGTTTTAAGTATCTCGGGTCCGTGATCCAGAGTAACGGTGAGATTGATGAGGATGTCTCGCACCGTATTGGGGTGGGATGGATGAAGTGGAAGCTCGCGTCGGGGGTGCTGTGTGATAAGAAGGTGCCGCCTAAGCTTAAACGCAAATTCTACAGGGCGGTAGTCCATCTGGCCATGTTGTATGGAGCGGAGTGTTGGCCAGTTAAGAACTCCCACATCCAAAAAATGAGGGCGGCAGAAATGCGGATGTTGCGCTGGATGTGTGGGCTGACTAGAGGGGATAGAGTTCGGAATGAGACCATCCGGGAGAAGGTTGGTGTGACCCCAGTGGAGTGCAAGATGCGGGAAGCCCGATTGAGATTGTTCGGACATGTGAAGAGGAGGGGCATGGATGCCCCGGTCCGTAGGTGTGAGAGGCTAGCATTGGATGGTTTTAGGCGGGGTAGGGGTAGGCCAAAGAAGTACTGGGGTGAGGTGATTAGGCGAGACATGGAGCAGTTATAGCTCACCGAGGACATGACCCTAGATAGGAAGGTCTGGAGGACGCAAATTAGGGCAGAGGACTAGGGCCAGTTTGAGTCGCTAGTGTAGGGAGTTACTTGGTGGGTTTTTTTTTTCCTGTTAGGAGTCCGTGTTCCATGTTTTATTATGAATCTGTGTGCTTTCCTCTATTTTATATTACTTATGGGTGCCGTATTTATGTTATGTAATCTTGTAACCTTGTGTTGTGCTTTACTATGTGTTTGTGTGGTATCTCGTGTCTTGAGCCGGGGGTCTATCGAAAACAGCCTTTCTACTTCTTCAGAGGTAGAGGTATGGACTGCGTACATCTTACCCCCCCCCCCAGACCCCACTAGGTGGGAATACACTGGGTTTGTTGTTGTTGTTGTTATTGTAATCGTGCCTTTGAATGATGGTTCTTAGAGTTCTTGAAGTAGGAACTTGGAATCTTGAATAAATTTACAGAATTAATGGTGAACTTTGGAGGTTCTTGAAGTTGGATGTAGGAGCTTAGGGTTTTCTTTTTGAGGAAATTTGATGAAATATAACATATAATTCCTCTCATAGGCTTTAATATAGGGTTTGGAAGAATTTTGGGTAAGGGAGAATGACCAAAACGCCCCTAAAAATCAAATAATTATAGAATCTATCCTTTGGTGGACTGTTTTGTTAGTTTGAAGTACATCAACCATAACATTTTACTTCGATATCCAAATTGGATGAAACCAATTTCATTAGAAAGAGGACTCTAATATCTTTCTGTTGATATATAGTATCTCACTCAGATCATTGTGTATGAGGAGTTAAGATCGTTTGAAATTTACCTAAAAATTCACTTTTTATAGGCTGAAGTAGATTGACTATAAATTTTTGCTCCGATAGACAAATTGGATGAAACCAATTTCATTGAAAAGAGGACTCGCAAAGCTTTCAGTTGATTTATAGTAGATCGCCCAGATCATTATGTACAGGGAGTTATGATCTTTTAAAGTTGGAGCAAAAATACGCCTGGCCTCAGTACTCTTTCTTGCACATTTTACTATTCACTACTATTCACAGTTTGATCAATATGTTCATAACTCGTCGCTCGGGTGTCTGTTTTGGATGATCCACATATCGTTGGAAAGATTATTCGATACTCTACGCAATGGTGGGTCATAATCTAAGACATTCCACAAAATAAATTTATATTCATTCTAGAAGATAGAACCCAACACGTTTACGCACAAAATTTCAACAAACAATTTCCTGGGGTATTACAATAGGAAGCATAGTTTCTTAGAACTAAGCATGGTATAAGATAAGGGCTTTTATAGATCATGATGATCATAACATAGAGCTTAGATATATTAAAGACTGGATTTACTGAGACATTATTGATTCTTGTTTGGAGGTAGGAACATTACATGACTTACATAGAAAAGTCAGACCTTAAACATAGGCAAGACTTGAATACATAAGACATTGGTAGAATGACGTGTTAAATTGAAGTAGGAGGAGTTAGCTTGAATAGAAATAGATTTATCATCTCTTCCCTGAAACTTGTCACCATGAGAAAATTTGGGGACTACCTTAACTCACCATCTCTCCCTTAGAGCAAAGTCACAATCCTGAACTTGAGAATCTAACCGCTCATCAAATTTATACCCACAGCTCTTAACACAATGGGGGTATCAGTATACACAAGAACATAAACTCCCCTTAATAATTTTAATATAAGGACACCAAATTCTTCTAGGACATCCCCTTAAGGGACACTAATCATAACTTCCTCCAGCCCCCAAAGTCATCAACTTATGACTAATATTATCATGGGCATGGACATCCATGCTTCCAAACTTTTAACACTCCATCTTCAATCTCCTTAGAATACTAGTGTTTCACATCCAAACCATGTAACATAGACTAAGCATACATGACACTCATAACTCCAAACCTTGTAACTACACCAATGGTTCACATAGTCTATCAATTTCTCCCTCAATTCAACTCGACATAACACCATGTAACAACTCCCTAGACTTCTCCATAAGAAGAAACTTGTGAACATAGACTAGGCGTACATGGAACTCATAACTCAAAACCGAGTACACTGAATTCTTATAACTTAAGGCTCCTATCAATCAGATGATTTAGCCACCACTTCTGCTTCAACACTAGAACTTATGCATATATCACAATTACACACTCTGACATTTTGTAAGTCATTAACCTAAGATCTTTCACACAACACATCAAGCCTACTAATTAATTCCTACAAAACATGCATCATTAATCTTAATCTACTATTCTTACCACCAAAATCCACATCTAAAGTTCAAGCCTATTATCTAACACCAATTATGTAACACTAATGAACCATACCGCATATTATACTAGTCTGTCAAATGGGGAAATCAACCCAAGTTTCTTATTTCACGCAACTATGGCCTATACATTCATTCTCTCCAAAACATTACTACTACACCTTAGAATCTACCACACACCTTATCACGTGCAGTACTAGTTTACAATCACTAGAGAAACATAATCGGGGGGGAGGGGGGGTAAAGTCACATAATAAGGATAGTCATTTTTAATCATATAATATAACCTATTACGATCTTATCAATATATTACACTTTCTCACATCATATTCACTTACCCATACATACCTCTCCATTACCTTCAAATTCCATATACACAAATTAGTATTTATCCATACTTATTGACTAATCTAACCCTTTCCATTAACAACCTATAAATGATTTCTATAACCACCATAACTATCCACTCTAGGCTCTTTACCTATTTAGAATAAATAATAATCATAGCCAAACACTTCCTTCACTGACTACCATACAATCTATAAATCTTGCTATAACATTAGTCTATCACTATAAAATGGAAACCCATCCCTCAATCAAAGGTTATACATCTAAAACTAGCTTCTGTATGCAGAAGGTTACCCTTATTCTGACATTATAAAACTAACTTTGAGATCATCTTAGTACCACTAATTTATTACACCTTAACATATACTACTACTCGAGTGAAAGTACTATTCCAACATTCTGAAACATATCACTACCTTTAAGCATGACATCTGCAACAAAGATTTTGAAAGGAACTAAATACATTTCACATCTCAAGCTGAAAGGTACGATTTCATCAAGATAGAGGTATACACTTGTAAATCCCCAAGAACCTATCCCGAGATGTCACATGGTGCTCAAGACCACACGTGGCCTCAAGCTAACCCTCTAAACTTGTCATTACTTTCAGAATTCATTATAGCGCAAATCATGCTAAGATAAAGAGGAATAACCATGTAATAGACATACTGAAACATGAAATAATACTGCCCTATACAAACAAAATATTGGAATCTTTGTACACGCTGGTACACTAGTCTGACAAAGCCTCTACTACATAGGACTGAAGAGCCATTGGGACAGATCCCCAACTAACTCGTACTGAACTGAAAGTAAACAACCATCTATTAATATGACAAAATTAGAGACACAGGTCCTCGAACAACGAGGACTTACCAACTGCAGAAGTGTAGAGGAAGGTACTCAAAGATCACTGTCGCTGCTGAGATTGAGTACCTGAACCTATATCATAAGGAAATATAGAATACAATAGAGTATGGGAGTCAGTACTTGGAAATGTACTGAGTATGTGGGGGTGGATGCAACATTTTAAATAATATCATAAATGTATGAGAAATCATACATGCTGACAATAATAACTATCTTCGCATAAATTATCTGAAACATTATTTCCATAAATCATCAGTAATGACACGTGTTTCATAAATCTCATAAATCATTTAACTCAACTCAACCTCTTTAACTCGTGACTCAGAGTGACTCGGTAACTCAAGAGACTTATATCATTATGGACATGGGAGTTTCTTATAACCGACATGACTACACCATGTGAGCTGTATGGAATCCAATATTTTGCCCTCCTAAGAAGAGAACCCCACATTGGCAGGGGTGTTGTACTCTTGCTAGAGAGTACAACCTCAATCTCATCTTCACAATCTCATACTCGACCTTTAGCCTACAATCATCAACATCAATCCTATGGTGGCACGTAGTTTTAAGGAAATACCATAGTTCCCGCTCGATGCTAAATATTCCTCCCAAACTCAGCTCAAAACATGTTAGGAAATCCACCTCAATCGATATCAACTTATGGGTCTATCATAAAGTCCAAAACATAAATATATCTCATTTGTAAATCATAAACATCTTGTGGATTCCTAACTCGACTCAACTCAACTCAACACAATCTTTCTCGGCGTCAAATACATTTTTTTATCAAGTCATTTCAAATATCGAAAGCTTTATGGAAACATCACAAGACTCATTCTTGACTTTCAAGTTCACATAGCAATATACATTAAATAGTTAAATTTCTCATGGAAAGGCACAACTCATAATACTTGTCTCAAATTGTTCAAAAATCATAAATTCATATTATGAATATTCAACTCATGGCACTTGAGTTAAATTGCTTAGAAATCATCAATACATAATGATAATATACAGCTCATGGAATAAACCCTCAATTTAAGAAACATGATGGTGAAATAATCATAAATATCAAACTTATTCAACTCAAATCTCATAAATCATAATTAAAGAAATTTGGGTGTAAACCCACTTGCAAAATCATGTAAATCAGTAGTAGAAATTAAACCTTTAGGCACAAGAACGAAAGGAGTGTTCTTGTTCAAACCCCACATACCTGAGATTTTGATTTTGAAGAGATAGAAAGTTTCTTGAAACTTATTTCTCACACTTTTAGACCAAGACCTTGCTTCCTTTGACTTGAAGAGCTTAGTTCTCGAACAACTTGAAGAAATTTATGGGAGATTTCTTGAATTTCTTGGAGATGATTTGATTTTTGGGTTTGAAAGAAACCCTAGGTTTCTAGAGAACTCTTGAAAGAATTTTGGAGAGAAATGGAGAGAAAAATGATCTTTTCTTATCTACATAGATATATATATAAGCCCACAAGGAGCGGAAATGACCTAGATGCCCTTTTGAAAAAAGCTGAAATTTACTGATCGGGGCCTGTGATGGTCGACCTGACGGTTCGTCAGAGGGACTGGCGGTCCACCAAGTCGTCCGTCACTCGAACACCAAAATTGGAACATTCTGCCTAGACGTGATGGTTGACCTAACGGTCCGTCAGAAAGTGATGGTCCACCAAGTCGTCCATCACTTGAGGGCCAGAAATGAGACATTCTGTCTCAGTCTGACGGACACTTGATGGTCCGTCAACTTTGTGACGGTCCACCACTTTGACCGTCACACGACATCCCAAAAAGGGAGCTACTTCCTTGGCTTGACGGGAAACTTGACGATTCACCAAGGACCTAACGGTCCACCAGGTCGTCCGTCAAACCTGGTCTATTCGATCGCATTGAGTAAAATGGTCATAACTCACTCATCCAATGTCGGATTTCGATGAAATTGGTATCGATAGAAGTCTTATTCAATTATCTACATGACAAAAAGTGGACATTAGAGAAATACAACATGGTTTAAACATCAATCACTTTGGAAGTCATACATATCCATTCAAAAGGACAGATTTAGTCTTAAGGAATGATCGAGGTATTACAACACTCAAATCAATACAACTTTAAAGCACTAATGTACTCTGCTTAAGTACTTATGCTATCTCATATCTATCATGACCCAAATTGAGGCCCAGGCTACTTCGGGCATGTCAAATTATAAAGTCCTGAGAGCCCACTTCAACTGGCAATCATATGCATAATTCATCAAACAATAAAAATGCAAAAGTAAACTAAAATCATGATCATCTTATCATTTCAATTAAACAATACTTGCATACGTTCATAAGGACCCAAAAACCATCTAACACAAGTCTACAAAATCTCTATTAAATTGAAAACA
>NW_025889613.1:0-48834 GCF_002878395.1 Capsicum annuum
TTTACAAAAGAACAAGGAAAAATTACTTTAAACCATAACTTTATTTTATATTAAAACACAACATCCCAAATCCAAAGCTAATTACAAATATCCCATTTTTACAATTTCCCTCTATATAATGCATATACATAACTCAACCTTCCCATTTATACATTTTTTTGGCTTATGAAGTGCCTACAATCACTGAGCCACATTCAAGAGGTAACTATGTTTGAATACAAAACAGAAAAATCCCATCTTGGAGCAAAAATTGACGGCTTTTGCATCTCCACTACAAAAATTGATGCTTCTTCAACCCTCAGATTTACTCAAAACCTACTTTAATCTCCATTTCTTCATTCTTTACACCCTATATTTTCAACAATTCTATCTCTGCCCCGCCCTTCTTCATTTTATCAATCATCAATTTTGATATATTCCTACATATGGTGTGTAGTAGAAGATGTGAAGCTATGTGTATTTGGAACTAAACGTCTTTGTCTTATACGCAGTAAGGTGCACAAGTAAGTTTGGATCAATGCTGGTATATCATTCTTATTAGAAGAAAAGAAAAAAATGAAAGAAAAAAGGTATGTATATGTATGGACTTTGTCATTGCCGAGAGTTTTTATGTCACACCATATAGATATTAATGAATTTTTTTGTTATTTCATGCCATATACATAACATTATTATGTATATGAGCCCATATAAGTAAATTTGTTATGTATATATGGTGAAACAAACAATGATGAGATGTTTATTTCAAAACATATACAGTACAAAGTCATATGTATGTTATGCATTAAACTTATTATAAATAACACATTTAGTTATACCGACTCATATAAATAATTCTGTTTTGTATAAATGTTGAGATATGGATAGTTATAGGTGGGGTAGAGGTATGACGAAGAAACATTGGAGGGAGATGATTAGGCATGCTATGGAGCCGTTTCAATTTAGAGAGGACATGACCCCTGATAAGAAGGTGTTGAGGATGCGGATGTAACGCTCTGAGTCTGTACCTTAGACGCTACACGATGCTTATAATCCGAAAGGACTACAAGCTAACCCAATACTGGTACCTGCTGTAATAACTGAATAGAAAAATTGTTAAATGCGGAATTTAGGCAGAAATAGCCATAAGGTTCAAAACTAAAAATCAATTACTGAATATTGAAATGAATACTGCAAACTGAATATCTGTCTGAAAAATTACTCTAGTCTGAAAAGCCTTTAACTTTTTGAATAAGGAGTTAATGGGACAAGCCTCCAACTAAACCCGATTACTGAAAACTAATAAACTGACATACTAAACTAATAACCATGTCCTCGAACTATGAGAACTCATCACTAAATCTGCTACTAAAAGGTTCGAGCTGCTAAGTGCGGTCAGGAGCCCGTGCGTTTGAACCTATAATATAAGGCATCATCGCATATAAGAAAAGTATACGTCAGGACTTTGAATGTACTGGTATACTAAATGAGGTTGGTTAATATGTATGGATTCAATAACTGACTGAATAAAATAAACATAACCGAAAGATAGTACATGCATGATTGCTTAAACTGTAACTGAAGTCATGGTAACACTGAATACTGAGTTTTGAATCATTGGATTACTGATATTTGAGTTTATTACAACTATTAACTGTAACTGAAAGTTTTTATTTTGTGGAACTATTTTGAGTTCCGTACTGAATTGAGTGACTATGTCTGACATTCCTGATTTCTATAGGAGTAAACTGAGTTCCATTCTGAAGACTACAACTAAGACTATGAGAGGTAATTATCTAATCAACATGCCCCTCTCTGATCTGATAAGGGTCCAACTTGTAACCCCAGCTGGAAAGGTGTCAGTAGTGTACCATGAGTAAAGATAAGCTGAGTCACCCTCATCTGGTAGGTGCTCTAAATGAGAATGGTGGTACCCTCAATTGGTAGGTTAAATACCTCATCAACCCTTAACTAGCAGGTTGATGTCTCAATCTATGCTAGCTACATAGTTTTGAAATACAAGGACTGCTTCTAAGGATCACACCCTCTGCTGGCAGGTGAGTCCCCATCCTAGGGTTCACTTGGTGTTGAATCCTACTCCTAACTGAATAGACACTGGAATGATTTCGAGACTATTCTAGGCTAGACTGAACTATGAATGATCATGTTCACTAACTAAACTAGACTAAGTTCACAGAGTTCTGGAATGATTACCAACTGAGTCCTAAACTGATTACTGACTGAGTTCTGAAATAAATACTGATTGAGTTATGAACTAAATATTGAACCGCTGATCGTGATATGACTGATACTATTCTATAACTAACACTGGCTCTAGATATATAAATAAAGTTTTGGGTATTAAAATATCCCTAGGACTCGATAACATGAAAAATAATTCACTGCATGACTTTTGTAGCATAATGGTACTAGCTTGCAAATAATACATTCACTTAGACATTTTTGGTAAACACTTCATATACATGACTTTGTGCATGATTAAAATAACATAATAACATGTTATGCTTGGACTTATTCAATTCACATAAGTATTTTGAAAAATACTTGTGTAGCATGGGTTTTAACATTTCAAAGAAAGCATATACTAATATCATGGATTCTATATTCAACTTGCAATCTAGGAGTTCAACATTTAGTTCAAAAAATTCACTTCATAATTAACTAATTTGCTTGAAACTTGGGACAAATCATGGAATTTGATAAGCATTAACATCATAATCATGAATACATTCAATTTCCAACATAAAATCCATGAAATTAATTAACTTGTATTTAAAAGAGTTTCTTGAACTCCAAGAGTGGAAGGAGACCTTTGGATGAATGCATCACATACCTTGGTAGTCAAATATGGAAAGAATGATGGAGTATTCTTGAAGGATGAATCTTAAATTAGAGGTCCTAAGGTTTGCTTCTTGAGAATATTTGAGAAGAATGGATGGATTTTGCCTCTAAATGGGATTAATATTGTGTTTTTGGGGCTGAAATAAGGTACGAAAAGTCCCAATTACACCTGAGGACGTAGCTTTTTAATGACTAAAAATGGGTTCAGTAACGCACAGGCTGATGTGTCGCGTTGGTGGGGTCGACGCTATAGCCGTCGTGCCACATTGAGTCTGCATTGACCCACTGGAATCAGACATTAGAATCTAGGAACAATATTTATCAACGCGTTAGGCGATGCTGAGCGTTGAGATCGTGTTGACCCACTGGTTTCAACTGCTAAACTTGAATCAAATGTGTTCCAAAAAATCTGAAACTTATCCAGAAATAACTGCTAACATTCCTGATCATGAATCAACCAAAAAGTTGATATTTAAAAGTCATAAGGGTCATGAATAAGGATCTCCAAATTATGAAGGCTAAAATAAGTCTAAGTATGAATACATAGTTAAAAAATTTTAATTGTGGGACCCCTCATAAAGCTCTAAGAGACTGTGCTAGGCTTAGAATTCTACGGGATCTTATAATATGGCTCATGACAGCTTAATCCCCATGAAAAGAACTATCCAACTCATGATCTTGAGTTAGTAGCACTACTATTTGACTTAAATATTTGGAAGCACTATTTGTATGGAGTGCACGTTGATATGTTCACAGACCATAAAAGCCTGCAATATGTGTTCTCTCAGAAAGACCTAAACCACTATCATAGAAGGTGGTTGGAGTTGTTGAAAGACTATGACATAAGTTTTTTTAATCATCCAGGCAAGGCCAATGTAGTGGCTGATGCACTTAGTAGGATGTCTATGGGTAGTCTTGCTAACATAGATGACAGTAAGCAAAAGTTAGCTCAGGAAGTTCATCAGCTTGCCCTACTAGGTATTCACTTAGTCAATTCAGCAGAAGGTGGTGTATAGGTGCAGAGTAGTTCAGAATCATCCCTGGTTTTCTAGTTGAAGGAAAAGTAAGATAGAGATCTAGTCTAGCTAATTTTAAAGAATCAGTCAGAGATCAAAAGGTAGAGGTTTTCTCCCAAGAGGAGATGGTGTTCTATGTTGTTAGGGTCGCCTATGTGTACTAAGTGTAGATGACCTAAGATAGCGGATTCTTGCAAAAGAGTATGGTGTGCTTACTCTATTCATTTTGGGGCCACTAAGATGTAGCGTGATTTGTAGAAGATCTATTGACGGAGTGGGATGAACAGAGATATTGCAGAGTATATAGCCAAGTGCTCAACATATCAGAAGGTTAAGATCAAGCATCATAAGCCTAGTGGGGCTATTCAGGAGTTCAGTATTCCCTCTGGGAAGTGATAGGAGGTGAACATGGATTTTGTGATGGGTTTTCCTCGTACTCGTTGTCAGAATGATTCAATTTGGGCCATTGTAGATGGGATGAACAAATCAGTTCATTTTCTACCAGTCCATTCCTCTTTTTTAGCCGAGGATTCTGCCAAACTCTATGTCAAAGATTTGGTCATATTGCACGGAGTTCTACTATCTATTATTTCAGATAGAGGTATGCAGTTCACCTCTTATTTCTGGAAGGCAATTTAGAAGGGTCCTGATACCCAAGTTTACCTCAATATAACCATTTACCCTCAGACAGATGGTCAAGTATAAAAGGACCATTCAAACTTTATTGGATATGCTACGAGCGTGTGCGATTGACTTTAAAGGTGGTTGGGATGACCACTTGCCTTTGATTGAATTAGCATATAACAAAAACTATCATTCTACTTTTCAGATGAAACTGTTTGAGGTACTTTATGGGAGGAGATATAGGTCTCCCATTGGTTGGTTTGAGGTAGGTGAGGCCACAGTGGTAGGGCCTGACTTGGTATTTTATACCTTGGAAAAGGTACAGTTGATCAGGGAAAGGCTTAAGACAACTCAAAGTGAACAAAAATCATATATTGATGTACGCAGAAAGGATCTCAAGTTTGAGATTGGTGATTATTTATATTTGAAAATCTCTCCTATGAAATAAGTGAAGAGGTTTGCCAAGAAGGGGAAGCTCAGTCCCCAATATGTCTGTCCTTACTGAATTCTCACCCATTTTGGAAAGGTAGCTTACGAGCTTGAGTTACCTTTAGACTTAGCTTCATTACATCCAATGTTTCATGTTTACTTGCTTAAGAAGTGCATGGGTGACCCAATAACTGTAGTCCTAATAGAGGGCCTAAGTATTCCGAATAGTCTATCTTACGAAGAGGTCCCAGTCAAAATCCTTAATTATTAAATTCACAGACTGAGGAAAAAAGAAGTCTCTCTAGTCAATGTTCTTTGGCAAAACTAGTCAGTTAAGGGAGATACTTGGAAACCAGAGGCAGATATGCGGAATAAATATCCTCACCTATTCTCCGCAAACTCAGACTCAGCCCAAGATAATAGTTTTCCTTGAACTTACTCAGTTCCATGCTTAGATTTACCTTTATAGACTTGGTACCAATTGCCATTGCATATTCAGTTGTGTCTTCATGCATCAGATATGTATTCTCAGCATGAGAAACTCAGTTTATTAGAAATCACAGTCATGTATTCATGAATCATGTTCAGCTATGTACTCATACATCAGATATGCATGTTCAGTATGAAATTTTAGCATATCAGTAGTGTCATTTATGTAATTATGTGGCAGTTATGCATATCTAGTGTCAAAATTTAGTGTATCCATATTCTCAGCTTAGTCAGTCTAATACTAGGACAAATGTTCCCAAGAGGGATTTATTGTAAGACCCCATAGAATTCTAAGCGTAACTCAGTCTCTTAGAGCTTTATGAGGTGTCACAAACATATAAACTTTTAACAATACATTCATACTTTGAGTTATTTTAGCCTTCATAAGTTGGCAATCCATTTTCACAATGCTTATGAATTTTAAATATCGACTTTTTAGTTGATTCATGATTAGGAATGTTATAGTTGTTTCTGGATAAGTTTTGGATTTTTTAGACCATGTTTGATTCAAGTTTGGTAGTCCAAAACAGTGGGTCAATGCGATCTCGACGCGCTGCATCACCTATCGCGTTGATAAATGTTGTTCCCAGCTTTTAGTGTCAAATTCTAGTGAGTCGGCGTGGACTCAATGCAGCGCATCGACCATAGCATCGACCCTACCGATGAGATGCATCGGCCTGCATGTTACTGGACCTATTTTCAATCATTAAAAATCCTCATCCTCGGGGGAAGTTAGGTCTTTTTTCACCTTATGTCAGGCCTCAAAACATGAGATTAAGCCCCTTTGGATGAAAAATCCATGCATTCTTCTCAAAATTTCTCAAGAAGCAAACCCTAGGACCTCCAATTCAAGATTCAGCCTTCATGAACACTCCATGATTCTTCACAAATTTAAATACCAAGGTATGTGAAGTGTTCATCCAAGGGTCTCCTTCCACCCTTGGAGTTAAAGAAACTCTTTTAAATACAAGTTAAATGATTTCATGGATTTCATGTTGGATCTTGAATGTATTCATGATTATGATGTTAATGGTGATATAATTCCATAATTTGTTCCAAGTTTCAGGCAAATTAGTTAATTATGAATTGAATTTGATGAACTACATGTCAAACTCCTGAATTGCAAGTTGAAAGTAGAATTCATGATATTACTACATGTTTTCTTTGATATGTGAAATACCCATGCTCCCCAAGTGTTTTTCAAAATTCTTATGTGAATTGACTAAACCAAAGCATAGCATGTTATTATGTAATTCAAATCATGCACAAGCTTATGTATATCAAGTGTTTCCGAAAATGGCTAAGTGAATGTATTATTAGCAAGCTAGTACCATTATGCTACTAAAGTCATGCAGTGAATTACTTTTCATGTTGTCGAGTCCTGGGGGCATTTTAATTCCCAACAATTTAGCTGTATATCTAGAGCCAGTATTAGTTATAGAATACTATCAGTCATATCATGATCAGCAGTTTAGTAATCAGTTCAAAACCCAGTCAGTACTCAGTTTAGAACTTAGTCTGTAATCAATTCAGGACTCTGTTAGTAATCAGTTCGGAACTCAGTGAACTTAATCCAGTTCAGTTAGTGAACATGATTAGTAATAGTTAAGTCCATCCTAGAACTATTTAGAATTCAGTCCAGTATCTATTCAGTTGGGAGTAGCATTAATCACCTAGTGAACCCAAGGATGGGGACTCACTTCCCAACAAAGGATATGATCCTTAGAAGTAGTCGTTGTGTTCCAAAACTATGTAGCAAGAATAGGTTAAGACATCAACCTTCCAATTAACAGTTGATAAGGTGTTTTAACCTGCCAGTAGAGGGTGCCACCGTTCTCATTCAGAGCACCTACCGGATGAGGGTTACTCAGCTTATCTTTATCTATGAAATAGTAGTAATACCCTTCCAACTGGGGTTATAGGTTAAACCCCAATCAGATTAGATAGGGGCATATCGGTTAGATGATTACCTCCCATAGTATTAGTTTTAGTCTTTAGAATAGAACTCCGTTCAGTTCCACATAAATTAGGAATGTCGAACACACTTACTCTGTTCAGTACAGAACTTAGAATAGTTCCACAAAATTAGAACTGTGAGATACTGTCACTCAGTTAACAGTAATAAAGTACTAGTAAACTCTGATATATGTAAACCAGTGATTTAGAACACAGTATATAGTGTTACCATGACCATGATTACAGTTTAAGCATTCATGCATGTACTCTCTTTTGGTTATGTTTATGTTATTTAGTCAGTTATTGTTCATGCATATGAACCCATGCATATCAGACAACCTTATTTAGCATACCAGTACATTCAAATTACTGATGCATATTTTTTTTTGTGCTATGATGTCTTATATTATAGGTTCATACGCACGTGCTCCTGACCACACTTAGCAGCTCGGACTTTTTAGCAACAGATTTAGTGGTGAGTCCTCGTAGTTCGAGGATATGGCTATTACTTCAGTATCTTAGTTTATTAGTTTTCAATAGTTGGGGATAGTTGGGGGCTTGTCCTATCAACTTTTTATTGAGACTGTTAGAGGCTTTTCAAGCTAGAGTAGTATTTTAGACAGATGTTTAGTTTACAATATTGATTTCACTCTTCAGTAATTGATTTTTATTTGTGAACCTTATGGCTATTTCTTCATAAATTCTGTATTTTACAGTATTGTTATTCAGTTATTGCAGTAGGTACCAGTCAGGGGTTAGCTTGTAGTCTTTCAGAATTATAAGCACCGTGTAGCGCTTAGGGTACAGACTAGGGGTGTTACAACAGATTAGGGTAGAGGGTTAGAAGGTGAGAGTGCGTTAGTAACAATATGGGGGCGTTATTTATTTCTATCTAAAGATTGTTGAACGTGGTGTTGAGTGAAGTCTATGGCTTTGGATAGATAGTTTTCAGTATTATTTTGAGGTTGTATTATTATCTTATGGCTAGTGTGTTAGTTTATTTTGCATATTGTACCAGTTTATATGTATTTATATTTTGTGTTTGTTATACTTCTATCGGTCCTAATCTGAGGGTCTATCGGAAACAACCTCTCTACTTCATCTGAGGTAGTGGTATGGTCTGCTGTCAAGACCCAAACGAAGGTCCTTGTCATAACAGGCATCCCGAACCATGAAGGTGCGAGAGAGCCCTTACCTTATAATCATAAGCATTATTCATCTAATATAATAATGTGGAAGTAAACTGGAAACATGGTAGTTCTATTATTTCAACTTAACAATGCGGGACAAAAGTCCATAAGAAAACCCAAAATCATCTATAGTCTATATTGAACTGAAAAGGAACCAACACATAGGAATAAGACACCTTCTGAAGTAAGGGAGGATCACTAACTCTAAATGTTGGATAACGATCTACTAATTAGTGGGGCTACTGGATAGGGCCTTAAAACCTAAAATAAAGAGAGTCAATTGTAACACCTTAAAAACTGGTCTTGAGAATCTGAATCTTAAAATAAGGGAATATAGATATAAAAATCAATGGAAATACAGAAAACTATCTTAGCTTACTGAGAATATTTGGGAATACTAATCTCAAAAGTCTTATAAATCAATAATGAAAATCTGAAACATATCTAGCAGTCTGATGTAACCCCCCGAATCTGGTTCCCGAAATGCTATACGGTGCTCATGACCCAGAAGGACCACAAGCTAACCCATGATTGATATCTGTACCTGAACACTGCATAATATACTATATAAATACAGAAATAAAGGATGTAAGTCCATAAGGTTCAAAACTATAACATGATAGCTGATATAACATAACATTTGGATAGGGTATGAAATACCCAAAACAACTAAAATAAACTGTTTGAACATACTATAGTCTGAAAAGGCTCTAACTGACAGAATTATCTGAATAAGGAGTTGATAGGACATGTCCACAACTAAATGTAACTAATAAATTAATTAATGAGATGATAAAGTAATGGTAATATCCTTGAATGATGAGGACTTAATGCTAACTCTTACTACTGAGACTGGAATGCTACTGATGCTCTGGAGCTTGTGCTTCTGAACCTATGGTATAAAAAACCATAGCACAAATGTGTCAGTACATTTGAATATACTGGTATGCATGTGAGGTAGGCTGAATACAAAAGGGTTCACATACATGAACTAAACTAACTGACCGTATAACATGAATGTGAGAACATATGTATCACTACATGATAACTATAACATGATTACTTAGTATGAGTATAGATAACATGAGATACTATAATCTGTATATCTGAAATAACTGATACTAAGCGACTCTATTTGACAATATTGGATCTGATGAAACTAGATGAGTTTTGTACTATTTCCATTTGATTGTATCAGACAATCCTGAATCTTGTAGAACTATCTAAGTTCTATTACTGAGACTGAATAACTATATCTGACAGTCCTGATTCTATACTAAAACTTTAGGAAGTAGTCATATAACTGACATGCGCCCAAAAATACAATATAGCTGAGTTGGGGTCAATTATGTAACCCCAATTAGAAGGATGTCAATACCGCGCCACTAGTAAGGACAATCTATGAGTAACCCTCATATAATAGGTAAATCATATGAGAATAGTAGGAACCTTCATATAGCAGGTTAAGGTACCTCATCTTCCCTGATATAACAGGCTATGATGTCTTAACCTACGCTAGCTACATAGTTCTGGAATGCAAATATTGCTTCTTAGAATCACACCCTCATACAATAGGTGGGTTTCCATCCTTGGGTTCACTCAATTTTAATTTCTACTCCTATCTGAATAGATTTCTACTCCTATCTGAATAGACACTGAACATGATTAACTGATCTGACTGGACTGAGTTAACTGAGTTCCATTGACTAACGGAATACTACTGAGATTACTGAATTTTTGAGATTTCTATGATTACGAAGTTTACTGAGTTTTCCTGAGGCACATGACTGACTGAATTTATATGAACATGGTTCAACTGAGAGTATCTTGAAACCACAACAATGATTCTAGTCACACAGCTAAATTTTGGGTACAAGTACCCCCAGGACTCGATTGAAGAAAACTGACAAAGCATGACTTTCTTAAATACATGACCAACATAACAATCCATAAACTTGTACGGCAAGGGTTACACATGTATCCATAATTCATTGATTAAGAGATTTCATCAAACATTTGACATACATAAACTTGTACATGATTGGGGATTTCATATTATCGTACTAGTATGCCACTTTTCTTTCACATAGGTATTTAATTGAACACATGGGGAGAATGCTTTCGTTATACAATCATCAACACATCTAATAATCATGGATACATCAATCAACATCTAAATTTAAGGGTTTATCAGGATTATTATGAAAATCACCAAATCCTAGGGTCGATCATTGGAATATGTAATTTCAAACATGAATCAAAAACCTATAACATCATGATTATGAATTTCAATTCAATTTAAATCATGAATATTCATAAATACACAATTCTTGGATTTTGAAAAGAGATTCTTGATCTTCATGGGTGAAACGGACACATGAATCAACACATGGCATACCTTGATTGTGAGTTTGTTGAATTTCTTGGACTTGAAGAACTTGGAATCTTTTAGTTTCTTGAAGAAGGATTTGGATATTGTTTCTTGAGGATTACCTATGAGAAAAAAACCCTAATTTGATGTTGTAGATGGATAATGAATTCATAGGCTATGGTTTGGTATAATTAGGGGTTAAAATGGGTGGAAAAGACCCAAATACCTTTTTAAAAATGGCTTAGAATTTGCCAAATAGGATCTGCAATGGCTCCTGCGATGGTCCATCGCAGGCTGGACGGTTCTTCATTTTGAATGTTATACCTGGTCCAAAATAGGGACTTGATACCTTAGTAAGAATGGATTGGGCGACGGTTCGTCGTAAGTTCAATGGTCCACGCAAGTTCGACGGTCCGTCAACCTGTACGTCACACCTTAGCCAGAAGATTGACTTACTGTCTTAGCTGTGATAGTCTAGGTGAGGATCCATCGCTAGATTAATGGTCCGTTGACCTGCCCATTGCACCTGGGTAGTTTTGAAAGGTCTCGATAAAATGTCCATAACTTTTTACTTTGATATCGGATTTGGTCGAAATTAGTATCGTTGGAAAGATAATTCAATTTCCCACTCAACAAAATGTGAAAATATTAAAAATTACATGTGTACAGATATGAATTTATATTTCAAAGTAAGTTTCTATCATTCTTGGGATGATTTAAAGCTAGGTAGAAGCACGAGGTATTACAATATCTCCCCCTTTGAGAACATTCATCCTCGAATGAGACTGAGTGATAGGGGAGAAGATAAATTGTTTTAAATATTGAAGATGAATAGCTACAACAAGATATTATGACTGACATAACTGATAGCTGAATATATTATACCAAACATGCATATCTGATATATGTTTAACTGATTCATGAATACATGACTTAGTGTTCTGATGAACTAAGGTTCTCACAATGAGAATGCATGTCTGATGCATGATTATATAACTGAGCTGGAATATGAATACATGAATGGATATGCAATGGCATTTCTTACCAAGTTTTAATAAAATTCTGAACATGAAATGGATACTAAGGTTGTCACTAAAACGTGAACATGAAACTGAAAAACTTGAGGAAAATTGTTACCTTGAGGTAGATCTGAGTTTACGGAGAAGAGGTGAGGATAATTTGTCTATATGTCTGTTTGTTCTTCCTAAGTAGCTCCCTCAACGGACTAATTTTTCGAAAGAACTTTGACTAGAGGCACTTCTTTATTCCTCAGTCTACGAGTCTGATAGTCTAGGATTTCAACTGGAATCTCTTCATAAGAAAGACTGTTGTGAACATCTATCCTCTAAATAGGTACTACAACTACTGGGTCTCCTATGCACTTCTTGAGAAAAGATACATGGAAGACTAGATAAACTGAGGCTAGATCTGAAGGTAATTCGAGCTCATAAGCTACCTTACCGAAGCGACTGAAAAATCTTGAAGGGACTGATATATCGGGGACTGAGATTTCCCTTCTTACTGAATCTCTACACTCTCTTTATGGGAGAGATCTTTGGGTAGACATAAGAACCAATCTCAAGCTTGATGTCCTTTCTGCGCACATCCACATAAGACTTCTGTCGGCTCTAAGCAGCCTAAAGTCTTTCTCTGATCAATTGGACTTTCTCTAAATTGTCGAATACTAAGTCAGGACCTATAACTAAGGCCTCTCTAACTTCAAACCAACTAATTGGAGATATGAATCCCCTACCGAGAGATTCGAATAGAGCCATCCAAATACTGGAATTATAGCTGTTGTTGTATTCAAACTTAATCAAAGGCAAGTGGTTATTTCAACTACCCTTGAAATTAATTGCACACGCCCTTAGTAGACCTTCAAAAGTCTGAATGGTCCTTTCTGCTTGACTATCTGTTTGAGGATAAAAGGTTGTACTAAGATGAACTTAGCACTAAGACCCTTTTGAATGCTTTTTAGAAATGAAAAATGAACAAGGTAGCTCTATCTGAGATAATAGATAATGAAACACCATGCAATCTAACCAACTTTCTGATGTAGAGTTTTTTATAATCCTCGGCAAAATAAGAGGTATGGACTGGAAGAAAATGAGCTGATTTGGTCATCCTATCTACAATGACCCAAACTGAATCATTCTGCAACGAGTATGAGGCAAACCCTTCATGAAGTCCATGTTCACTTCTTCCCACTTCCAAGTAGGAATACTAAACTCCTACATGGACCCGCTAGGTTTTTGATGCTCTAGCTTAACCTGCAAACATGTAGAGCATTTAGCCACAAACTCCGCAATATTTCTCTTCATCCCACTCTACCAATAGATTTCCCACAAGTCACGATACATCTTTGTTGCCCCTAGATTAATAGAGTAGCGCACACTATGCGCTTCTATAAGAATTCGCTGCGTTAAGTCGTCTACACCTGTAATACACCGACAACCCTGACAACGTAGAATACCATCTCCCCCTTGGTAGAAAACTTTTACTTTCTGGTCCTTGACTGACTCTTTCAACTTGACTAGACTGGAATCTCTATCTTTCTTTTCTTTTACCTCAAAAACCAGAGATGATTTTAAACTACTATGAACCCATATGTCACCCTCTTTTGAATCGACTAAGCGCACGCCTAGTCTGCAAAGCTGATGGATTTCCTGAGCTAACTTCTTCTTACAGTCCTCAACATGAGGAACACTACCCATAGATAGTCTACTGAGAGCGTCGGCCACTATATTGGCCTTTCTCGAATGATAAAGGACACTCATATCATAATCTTTCAAGAGCTCTAACCACCTTCTCTGACGAAGATTGAGATCTTTTTGAGAAAAGACATACTGAAGGATCTTAGGATCTATGAACACATCCACGTAAACTCCTTATAGATAATGCCTTCTTATCTATTAGGCAAATACTATGGTTGCTAAATCAAGATCATGAGTAGTATAATTTTTCTCATGGGGTTTAATCTATACAGAGACGTAGGCTATGACCTTACCATGCTGCATGAGGACACTACCCAAACCTACTTTGGATGCATCACAATACACTATGAACCCAGCTGAACCATCTAGAAAAGTTAATACTGGAGCTGAGGTGAGTCGAGTCTTTAACTCCAAAAAACTCTTCTCGCAAGGATATGACCACTTAAACTTGACTTTTTTCTGAGTCAATATGGAAATAGGGGATGCAATAGAAGAAAATACCTCAACAAACCATCTGTAATAGCCAACCAAACCCAAAAAACTCCTGATATCTAATAGAGAGAGAGGTCTGGGCCAGTTTCTTACCACTTTGGTATTTTGAGGATCAACCCTAATGCCATCTCCAGAGAAGATATGACTAAGGAATGCTACTGACCTTTGCCAAAATTTACATTTACTAAATTTGATGAACATCTGATGATCTTTGAGAGTTAAAAGTACAATTCTGAGTTGGTTTGTATGATCATGCTCACTTGAGGAATAGACCAGAATATCATCTATGAAGACTATGACGACCATGTCCAAGTACCGCTTGAACACCTAGTTTATCCATAAAAGTTGTTGGGGCATTGGTAAGACCACAGGACATAACTAAGAATTCAAAGTGACCATACCGAGTACAGAAGGTTGTTTTTGTAATGTGACATTCTCTAACTCTGAGCTAATGATAGCTTGATCTGAGGTCTATCTTAGAGAAATAGCTGGCACCCTGAAGTTGGTAAAATAAGTCATCAATTCTGGGAAGAGGATACTTGTTCTTAACCATGACTTTGTTAAGCTGGCGGTAATCAATGCATATTTTGAGGGAACCATCTTTCTTGTTCACGAATAAGACTGGTGTGCCCTACGGGAATACGCTGGGTTTGATGAATCCCTTATCTAGGAGATCCTTTAACTGCTCTTTTAATTCTTTGAGTTCGACTAGTTCCATTTTGTATGGCAGAATAGATATAGGGTTAGTATATGGAAGAAGATTAATGCCAAAGTCTATTTCCCTTTTTGGAGGAATTCCTAGAAGATCTTCGAGAAAGACATCTGATAACTCGAACAAGATTATAGACACATCGCTTAGATATTATTTTCCTTGCCCGAAGGAAGGAAACAAGATGACCTCTGAAAGCTGAAGTGCTACCCCTCCACTCTAGGATAGGTTCATTTGGAAACTGGAACTGGACTATTTGATTTTTGTAGTAGACTATGGTATAGAAGGAATGAAGCCAATCCATGCCGAGAATAACGTCAAAATTAGTCATCTCTAATTTGACTTAGTCTACTGAAGTGACTTTCTAAAATATCATAACTGGGCAATTTTTGTTTACCCGCTGGCTATGATAGTTTTACCCACTGGGGTAGAGACTAAAATGGGCTCTTCTAGAATTTTAGGAATGGTTTCAAAATCTCCTGCTGTATAGGGATTAACAAAATACAAAGAAGTTCCTGGATCTAACAACGAATAAATATGCACATGAAAGATCTGTAACATACCAATAATCACATCAGGAGAATTTCCCAGATCTTGTCGGGACTGGAAAGCATAAAGTAATTTGGGCATTCCCACTAGTTGTGCTAGAGGTGGCACCCTACTAGTTTAGGTGATCGGACTGAGTTAAGGAACGGTTCTGCTGACCCTTAGGATAGGTGTGGGTACTACTAACACTGTCCAGAGATGTAGAGCCTGGTGTTTTATCTTTATTTCGATCCTAGAACTTAGGAGTTGGAGCACTATTTGAAGAAAGAGTTAGAACTGCTGAATTAGGACAAAAACTGAGAACATTTTTCTCTTTTTGATTTAGGCTGAGCAAAGTTGAAACTACTTGTCCTTGCTCTCTTATTCTGCTTCTCCCTAATCTTAATCTTTTGCTCTTCTATCTGCTAAGCATAGGTCATAAGACTCTCTATGTTAATGTCACTATTCAACATCGCGAACTTGAACTTATTGACTACACTATCATTCATTCCAGAAACAAACTTACTCATCTTAGCCCTACTATCTGCAACCACATAAGGAGCATATCTGGCTAATTGAGTAACTTAATAAAATACTCTCTCACTGTCATGTTGCTCTGCCTAAGGTTGATAAATTCTAACACTTCAGCTTCTCTCAACTCTAGGGGAAAGAATCTATGTAAGAATGCAGTAGAAAACTCCTCCCACTCAATAGGCTCTGCTTCTACAGCCCTCTTTGACTTCTACTATTTGTAACAATTGTGAGTAACATCCTATAAGTAATATGCAGCTAGCTTCGCACTCTCACTAGAAGTAACCCCCATGATATTCATAACCTTTTGAACTTGATCAAGAAATTCCTAAGGGTCCTCATTTGACTTAGACCCAAAAAATGATGGAGAATTCATTTAGGTAAAGTTTGGAATCCTGGTTGCAGCTGAATTGGCTGTTCGGTTGGCTGAAACAACAGTTGGTCATTCATTCTGAGCAACAACTAACTGAGCAAAAGTTGAGAATGTAGCTAAAAACTATGCATGAGAGACATGTTCGCCCAAAGGTTCTCTGGACTAAGGGGCTGACTGATTCTCGTCTCTTCTTTTAGGAGGCATGTTCTATAGAAGAAAGGGAGAAATGGATTAGATTGAGAGATTATCTTGAGATTATACTCACTGGCACCACATGAATACTAAAAGAAGGGAAACTGTTCCTAAAACATCTTATAGCCTCCTGCACATAAATTTGGTGCGCAACACACTATGCACAAACTCTAATAGATACATCTTTAAGACTTCCTAGGACACTATTGAACCTTAGGATCTGATACCAAGGTTGTAATGCCTCGAATATAGTACCTAAAATACTACACGGTGCTCATGACCCCGTAGGACCATAAGCTAACCCATGACTGATATATGTACCTTAATACTACATAATATACTGTATAAATGAAAAAATAAAGGTTGTAAGACCTTAAGGTTCAAAACTATAACATGATAGCTGATAAAACATAATATCTGGATGGGGTATAAAATGCCCAAAATAATACAAATAAACTATCTGAACATACTGTAGTCTGAAAAGCCTCTAACTGACTGAACTACTTGAATAAGGAGTTGATGGGACATGTCCCTAACTAACTCCAACTAATAAATTAATTATTAAGATAATAAAGTAATGGTCATGTCCTCGAAGGATGAGGACTCACTGCTAACTCTGACTGTTGAGACTAGAATGCTACTGATGCTCTAGAGCTTATACTTTTGAACCTATGGTATAAAACACCATAGCACAATGTTTGAATTTATTGGTATGCATGTGAGGTAGGCTGAATGCAAAAAGGTTCACATGTATTAACTATACTAACTGGCTGCATAAAATGAATGTTAGAATATATGCATGACTACATAATAACTATAACTGAGTTCGTGATAACATGATTACTAAGTCTGAGTACTGATAACATGAGATACTGATATCTATATAACTGAAATACCTAATATTAAGTGACTATATCTGACAGTTAAGGTTCTAATGGAACTAGCTTAGTTCCGTACTGTTCTGAGTTGACTTTATATGAAAGTCTTGATTCCTATAGAACTATCTAAGTTCTATTACTGAGAGTGAATGACTGTATCTAACAGTCCTGATTTTGTACTTAAACTATGGAATGTATTCATCTAACCGACATGCACTAAATAACACAATATAGCTGAGTTGGGGTCTAATCTATAACCCCAATTGATAGGGTGTCAATACCACACCACTGGTAAGGAAAATCTATGAGTAACTATCATATAACAGGTAACTCTTATGAGAATGATAGGAACCCTGATATAACATGTTAGGCCACCTCATCTACCCTTATATAATAGGCTATGATGTCTCAAGCTACACTGGCTATGTAGTTCTGGAATGTAAGTATTGCTTCTAAGAATCAACCACATATAACAAGTGTGTTCCCATCCTTGGGTTTGTCCAATGCTTATTTCAACTCCCATCTAAATAGACACAAAACATGATTAACTAAACTGACTGGATTGGGTTAACTGAGTTCCATTGACTAACGAAATACTACTGAGATTACTGAATTTATGAGATTTTTAAGATTACCGAGTTTACTGAGTTTTCGTGAGTCACATGACTAACTAAATTTTTATGAACATGGCTCAACTGAGAGTATTTTGAAGACTAGATGCTAATTCTAGGCACACAACTAAATTTTTGGGTACAAGTACCCCTAGGACTCGATAGAAGGAAACTTACAAGGCATGAATTTCTTGAATACATGACAAACATCAAAATCCATAATACAATAAGTTGGAGAATTCATGAATTAGAAGTTCTAAAGCACCACAAGGGTTACACATGTATCTATAATACATTGACTAAGACATTTCATCAAACATTTGACACGCATAAACTTGTACATGATTGGGGATTTCACATTATCATACTAGTATGGCACTTATCTTTCACATAGAAATTTAATTGAACACACGGGGTGCATGCTTGTTATACAATCATCAAAACATCTAATAATTATGAATACATCAATCAATGTGTAAATTTTAGGGTTTATCATGATTATTATGCATATCACCACATCCTAGGGTCAATCATTGGAATATGTAATTTCAAACATGAAGCAAAACCCCACAATATCATGAACATGAATTTCAATTCAATTTAAATCTTGAACATTGATAATAAAGTGCCCCATAAGATTAAAGGAAAATTCTATAAAATGGCAGTCCGTTTGACCATGTTATATGGCGCGGAGTGTTAGCCAGTCAAACACTCCCACATCCAAAAAGTGAGGGTGGTAGGAATAAAGATGTTGTATTGGATATGTGGGCTTAGTAGAGGGGATAGGATTAGGAATGAGATTATTCGGGAGAATATGGGAGTGGTATTAGTAGAGGATAAGATGCTGGAAGGAAAGCTGAGTTGGTTTGGACATGTGATGAGGATTGATGTGGATGCCACAGTGCGTAGGTGTGAGAGACTACTGGTAGATGGCTTCAGGAGGAGTATAGGTAGGCCAAAGAAATATTGGATAGAGGTCATCAAAAATGACATAAAGCAGCAACAGTTTACTAAGGACATACCCCGAGATAGGAAGGTGTGTAGGTTGTGGATAAGGGTAGAAGGCTAGCAGGAGGGTGCAGGTTACAGAAAGCCACCAGGAGAGATCTTGTGTATCCAGGGTAGTAACCTTAGGTCTGTGTATATAGGTTTTTATGGAGCCGAGTATGTGAAACTTATACGTGGGTGTCCCTTTCATATTTTCTCAATTTCTATTTGCTTATTTCGTGTTGCCGTATCTCTCATATTTTCATATTGCTCTGATTTACTTATTATTTCTTACACTTTTTCTGTTATATAATCCATCTCCTTGCTTTCTATTCTTTATCTTGAGATGGGGGTGTATCGGAAATAGCCTCTCTACTTCTTTGAAGGTAGTGGTATGGACTGCGTATATCTTACCCTCTCCAGACCCCACTTTGTAGAACACACTGGGTTTGTTGTTGTTGTTGTTAAATCATAAACATTCATAAAGACACAAATCTTAGAGTTTTAAAAAGAGAGTCTTGAGCTTCATGTGTGAAAGGGACCCATGAATCAACACATGACATACCTTGATTGTGCGTTTATTGAAGTTCTTGGACTTGAAGAACTTGGAATCTCTTAGTTTCTTGAAGAAGGATTTGGATCTTGTTTCTTGGGGGATTATCTTTGAGTGAAAATCCTAATTTGATGTTGTAGATGGATAATGAAATTATGGGCTATGGTCTTGTATAATTAGGGGTTAAAACGGGTGGAAAAAGACCCAAATACCCAATTAAAAATAACTTAGAATTCACTGAACGAGATTTGCGATGGCTCGTACGATGGTCCGTCATTGGCTCGATGGCCCATCGTAATGACCATCGTACCTGGGCCAGAATAGGGACTCACTACACTAGTAGTGACAACTTGGGCGATCGTCCATCGTAAGTTCGATGGTACATCAACCTTTTCGTTGTAACATAACCAGAATACTGACTTACAACCTTTGTTACGATGATCTAGGCGATGGTCCATTGCTAGATCGACGGTCCGTCGACCTGCCCATCGTACCTGGGTGGTTCTGATAGCTCTCGATAAAACGTCCATAATTTTTTACTCTTATAATAGATTTGGACAAAATTGGTATCATTGGAAAGATAATTCAATTTCTCACTAAAAAAAAGTGAAAGTCTTAAAAATTTCACGTGTACACAAATGGATTTATCTTTCAAGGTAAGTTTCTAACATTCTTGGGGTGATTTCAAGCTAGGAAGAAGTATTGGGTATTACATCTGACAAGCCTCTACGACTAATGGGAGAGCATCACTGAGACAAACCCTAGCTGATTTGAATGTTTGAAAGATACTGATACCATCTATACTAGAGAGTTGGAAATCTGAATTACTAAGTCCCCGAACTATGAGGATCCACCAACTGTCGAATGTAGAAGTAGATACACCAAAATCACTCACACTGCTGAAACTAAGCACCTGAACCTGCATTATGAGAAAATATATCACAGACGTATATGTGGATCAGTACTTTGAGAATGTACTCAGTATATGGTGGTGAATGCATGAGTAAAACATTATCTCATCACCATCACAACTTATAAAATATGGCATGCCAAATGTAAATGACTCACATAAGTTTGAATATCTAAATTCTGAAATCTTAATCATGAGTAGAAAATCATACTTTATAAATCTAGTGAGTCATAAAATTTAGTCCTAAAAGCTATGCTTGTATACTATCTTTAAATCATATTGTCTAAGTGTAGAAAGGACTCACTTATATATCTAAAATATGAAAACTAAAATCTATAGCTAAAGTTTCTCTGTAAAACAAAATCTAAGTAAGGGTCCACCAGTTAAAGCGTCGGCTTATTGCTTACATGGAAAATGCCATAACTTTTTGCTCGGGTATCAGATTTTGGAAAAGCTCATATCGTTGGAAATTTAATTCAATTATCTACAATTTGGTGGGTCTTGAGCTGAGAATTCTATGTATATAAAAAGTTATACACATTTAAAGTAGACCCTTGTAGAATCGAATACCAAACTTTGGACGAATCAAAGGCTCTTAGCTCAACTTTGTTGTAAGTGATTCTTATGAACATTTTTCACCTTTAAAGCACATCAAACATAAGGATAAATATCGTGAAACTTATATTATCATGGAAACCATTTGAATTAGAGCTTACACGTGTAGGAACGATGGTTAGAATTCTAGTGTAAAAATACAGGGTGTTATGTTATTTCCCCCTTGGAATCATTCATCCTACAATGATGCCTAGGAAATTTTTGAAGTCTTAGAAGTCTGGAATAATTTAGACATGATGTGTATACTAAGAAGGGATATAACTAATTCTAACTGATTTGTTCTTCTTTTCTTTTGTTTCCTCCTCTATCACTCATATCTATATTAACATAATAAAAACAATCAAAACTGACAAAAGTTTCTTCACACTTTACAATTATTCTGAGTCAAAAGACTCAAATGTGTTAGCATCTGCTCACACATCAACACCCTCAACTTAAAACAATTGCTTTTTCTCAAGAAACCATAACATAACTTGGAGTGTATAAAGTATGATTCTGCAGCTAAATACTCTTATCAGGTCAGAATACATGCACTATCTCCATGATCAATCAAAGAAAAATCAACTGTGTCTAGTTTTTGAAAACGACCATGTAACTCATAAGTATCTAGATATGGAAAAAATCTTAGCTATAACAACCTAGCACATACCCAAATTACATTATCCGGACAAAGCAGTCATTACCAACATACCTAGTGTGCCCTCACAATAAAGAAATCCCTTTTTAACTCAGATTCACATGTATAGACATAGGGATGAACATAAAACTCTCTCTCAGAACGAAGTTCCAACATTGCGCATCAAATGCCATAGGATTTCCCTTATAGCCAGTACCTAAGTCTTCAGAAAAGTTAGTTAGGATAATTATAGGGTTTTTCTTAAGCTTGTAACATAGGCTAGGGGCTGGTATGATATTCATGGGTATTTTATAGTGACTACACCTCCTTGGCACTACATTCAATCTTGGGATTTCAACTTTTGACCTTATTTTCTCCCTATTTTATTTGTCAAGCATGCTTAAGATGGGTTCTGTCTGTTCAAGCATTAGATTAACTTTTTTAGTTTTTTCTATTTTCCTATTTTCTTTGTCACTGCACCCAAGTTGTTATTCATTTTCCTTTTTTAACCTCTCGTCATACTCATACTACATCATGCACCCCTATAGTAGCCACCCTCAACTTAGTTTATTTGCCTAAGTCAAGGTACACAGTATCCAAGGAGGCCAGGGCCAAAACAGGTTCATTGTGATATAATGGGAAGGTGAATGGTGTACCAGAAAGAACTAGGCTATTTAGGCTCAAAAATGGATCAAGGGATATTATTCACAGTTGGATGGTCATTTATGCTAAAATGGGTTAGCATATAAAAATGGCTTATGATTCTTTCCTAACGCCTATCCTATGACTATGGCATGACTAACTGGGCAAGTTCTGAATTTAATGTACATCAGAAACTGAGTAAGACCTTACACGCACATGGAATATAAGTATATCACATATCACTACTCATCCGTTTCATGCATTTGTTTTCTACAGGTTACTCATTTGCCATATTAATGCCACAAACACATACACAGTGGTCACAATGGATGCAATCCACACAGTACAGAATAGATCAAACCACTAGAGAGGTAATCAAATATCAAAAAACAAGCTAAATACCTCAAGTACTTTTACTACTCCTAATTATCTACAGAACATGCTACAATAACAGTTTTCCTACACAGTCAACTTAAAATCAAGAAACAAAAAGCATTAAGGGTTAGGATATACCTGAAGATAGTCAAGCTTATGGATCCTGGGTCTTTGACCCTGCTAATCCATCATCTGTTATCTTCCCCCCACTCATAGCATCTGTCTTTGCAGTGGCTGGAGCCTGGCTCATTGAAGAATCTACAGCCCTAGCTCTGACGGTTGCTTTCCATTTCTCCATGTCAGCCAGAGACATCAATCATGCCCTTTTCAAGTCCTTCTTCTCTGCCTTCTTCTTTGCTTTCTTTTTAGCTTTTCTCTCCACTTCACTATCTGGCTCATCTCTCTTGTTCTTGCCTTTCTTTTTCCCCTTTTTGTTCCTTTTCTTCGGGGAATCCGCAGTAAGATCAAGGATAGGAATTTCTTTCTCTACATCATCCATGGTTGATCCTGTTGGCACCATAATTTGGTGCTGCTACAACATCCAAACCTCAGCCTTCACCTTTTCTAATGTAGCCCTGAATGTGGCAAGATCAACACTTGTCATCTCTTTTGCTTGGGCATCAAATCAGTTCTCTAGATTTGCCACCCGCCAAGGCAAAGTCATGACAGGTTCAAGTGCAGCCTTAATTCTTTTATCCACAGAAACAAAAAATTATTTGGCAAAGGCCTGTATTTGTACCTCATACCAATTTTCTTGCCTAGCCACCTTCCTGATATCAATCTACTGAAATGCAGAACCTGTTGCTGCTGGAGGAACTGAGGTAGTTAGCTTACTTTGAGGTACTGAGCCGACCTGTGTTGAATATGCTAGTGGTGGTAGTACATCTTCAGAGCTTTGCACCTCCATATCTGGTGCTGAAACAGTCTCAGTGAATGGAGGATCTACTGCGCCAACTGCATCTCGATCAAGTCGCAAGCTTGGCTGAATTTCATCTTTTCTGATAGGGTTGTGGGTCTTCTTGGCATGTAACTCAACCTTAATACCTGAAATCTCAGGTACATATGTTCCTTCACATAACCTAATAATTAGACATGGGAATGGATATGCAGTATCGAGTCTTTTGAGCTGAATCTTGATCTCTTCCTCTATAATTTCTCTGAAATACAAGGGAGTTCTATCTATCAAGCTTGCAAAAAATATTGCTCGATCATCCCCCAATATGTTGACTCCCTCGGTGGGTATCAGATGAATACGTACTAAACCCCACCAAAATCTTTCCTCTGAATTTAGAGATGCTTTGGTTATCTTTTCTGCAGGATTATTTAGCCACTCAGGTTCCCCATCTGCTATGATAGTCGCTAGCCATTTGTTCTAATTTTCTCGATGCTTCAACCAGGCATAGAAGGTAGGTGACGTGGCTCGTAGGATGAAGGCTGGCCTATAAAGAAACCTGTTTATGGTGGTGTCTGATATATCTACCCTCACTCCATGTACTGCAACTTTAGTCAGTAGAGGCTTATTTGAAGATCTATCCCCTTTTTTGTACATTTTTTCCACCATAGCATGGTAATTTGCATAGAACTCCCGGACTAACGAAGGACAGTAAACACCGCTTCCCCTAGTAGTCCAATCCAAGCCATAATCCTTGAGTTTTTACATTACCTCAAGGTATTTTATCAACCCTACAGTGATAATATTCTTCACCTCTAAAATTGGCCTTTGAGCACTTCTTTAATCTGTTCTGCGAAGTCCGTCTGAATAGATTGTTTTAGCTCCAGGGATTTGCCATCTCATATTATTCCTAATATCGGGGTTTTTGCATTTCACCAAAGTTCCTCATACTGGAGATTCCTTATCACCTTGCTGCTCCGATGATAGTAATTCAAACTCAGTTTCTTCAGCTACAGGCTTCTTAAAACCCTCATTTTTAGATTCTTGTTCGCTGTCCTCTGATTCCTGCTCAGTGTGTTTTGATCCTTGTTCCTCCGATGCTTGCTCAAATGAGGTTTTTACCTCAGTATCATCAGTATCATCCACCTCAATAGGCTTAGACGGAGGTAGTGTCTTAGGACCAGCCCTCTTTCTAGTCCATCTGAGCAATGGTTCATCGTCTTAATAATCAGAGTCCTCATTGACAAGTTACAAAGGTACACTCTTTTTAGCTGCTTTTTTTTGGTATAGTTGAATTCTTTTTCTTGGGTGCCATGATCAGTTCTAAATGTCAACTCTTAGCTGATATAATTTGAGCACTTAGAATTATGAGTGAGAGAAAACTGTAATTAGAGAAAGGGAAGGTTTCTTGACTTAACTCTCAAGCTTCAACTTACAAGGAAAGTATTAAAATTTTGCCTTAGATGGAAATAACTTTGAAAAAGAAGGAAATAATTCCCAAAGGAAAGAAAACCAAAACTGAAAAAAAAGTATCTACAGTACCAGGGAATATGAACAGCTGTTGCTTGGCCGGGATAGCTCAAATTTATAAATTGGGCCCAACTCATTTGACGACAGTTTTTGCGGCCCGACAGAGATCGTATGATGCTTCAAAATTGCTGTCACCCTTAACAGTATAAGTCTTTAACTTGATTGTTTTGACGACGTTTCTCATGGCTTGTCATACTTGTGACATCCTGTAAAAATTAACGTCAACCTTCTCAAGCTGACTGTAACTAGTTCACCTTTGTACAAATCTTAGCTACAAAAATTAACAATACTAGTGCAATAAAATTAAATCTTTGGGTTACCTCCCAAACAGTGCCTGATTTAACGTCGCGGTACGACTTGGTAATATCGACTACTCGGACTTCATCAAGATACCGTATCGATACCTCATTAGCATTTTATCATAATACATCCACAACCAAGAAGATATTCATCTCCTCCACTTGCTTCATAGGAGGATGCATTTTGAATCTGGCCTCCTTTTTTCCACACCTCAACCTTAGCTCGTTGAGCTCCATATCAACTAGCACTCTTCCTATGGCTAAAAGTGGTCTACCCAAAATAATGGGTACCTTAAAATCAACATCACAATCCAATATCACAAAATCTGTAGGCAGAATAATACCATCCACCTTTACCGGCACATCATACAATATACCAACTGGTCGTTTCATAGATCTGTCTTCCATCACAAGATGCAACGTTGTGGGGTTAGGTTCCCCCAGTCCATGTTTCTTGTAGATATCAAGTGGCATCAGATTAACACTTGCTCCTAAGTCACATAAAGATTTGGTAAACTTCATGGACCCAACTTTGCATGGTATAGTAAATGCTCCAGGGTCAGGCTTTTTCTGCACTAAGAATTATGAAGAAACAATACTACAGTAGAGGATGTTGTCCACTGGCTCACAGCTTACCTTCCACTTCTTTGTTAATAATTTCTTTATAAATCTAGCATAGTTTGGCATTTGCTCAAGTGCCTCTATCAATGGCATATTCACTATCAGTTATTTCAGTATTGCCATAAATTTACTAAATGTTTTGTTATCTGCTTTCTTACCCAATCTCTGAGGAAAGAGAGGTGGTGTTCTTGGAATTACTTCAATATCATTTCCACTTCATGTTCATCTTCTTTCTCTAAAATATCAACAAAACTATCTAGCTTCTCAGACTCTTATAACGCTCAACTTAGACCTCAAATTAGTGTAAGGCGATCGTCGTCAATATATTTACCCAACTCTGGGGTTAGGGTCGAATCCATAGGGAACAATGTGAGTGGCGATTAAACTAGTTCGAAATTATAGCGACAAGTTAAATTCAAATAAATGATACAAAAATATAAAATAGGGTTTTAGTATTAATCTTTGTAATCAATATAAATGGAAAACAAAAGCTATGTTCACTATGGGTTTCGGGAATTGACAGATACTAGGTACTGCTTAAGACTCTTAAAGTAAGTAGGAACAACAGAATATCCCTGACGACTATACTATCTGACTTATCCCTCGACCTCACTAGACAATTTATTGTCTAATTCACTCGAACTTAGATAACTTATCTATTTCCAATAGGAAGTTATCTCAGGTAGATTAATCCAGTTATGGCATTAATCATTAAATAGAAGATTGGTAGCTTCCGAGTCCCTGTTGATAATTGACGTCCTCTAGTCTATTTTTCTGTTCAAGCAAATAAACCTAAGGCATAACCTATTGTTTGCAACCAATAGATTTTATGTTAAAACAATAGAATTTCAGGATGTCCTACTACTCTTTGAACCCTTTAACTACTAGCATCATATCAAACCCTAATCCATGGATCCCATAACTCGGGCGAATGGAATTACCCACTCATGATTTGACAAACAAAATAAAAAGTTTAATTCATGATAGTATGGATAAACTTACGAATGGATGAAAACAACAATTGCTTCTTCAATTGAATCACAAGAGAATAATCCATAATAGTTGATAAGTGTTGAAGGAAAAACAAGAAAAATACTTGATGAAAAAGATAAGGAAATGTACGTTCCTCCCAAGTTCCAAAAAACAAGATTTAGAGATACTGCATAAAACCCTCAAAACTTCTATTTATACCTAAACTTAATTATGAAAATAAAATAACAAACTAATAAAATTATCGTATTAGGTGACGCCCTGGCTGATGCCACATCAAGGGTCTGGCGCCTTATCATGAATGGCGTCAGATAAGATCCAGTTGTCTTCATGTTTTGTCAAAAGTTGACGATGTTGCTGACGCCACACACGGATCAGACAACGTTTCGCTGTCGTCGTCAGATGTCTTCTAGTTTTGCTAATTCTCTTCTTAAGGCTGACTCCCTTATTGATGCCTTATCACAACTTTGACACCACATCACCAACATTGTCAGAACTGCTTCTCAGACTGCAACTCCTTAGTTAAGGCTGATGCCAATGCTGATAGCCTATCACAAGGCTGACGATTTACCACGGTTGTCGTAAGCCATGTTTTCAGCTATTTTTGTTTATGAAGCTCAACTTACACTTCAAATTAGTATAAGTCGTTCATCGTCAATATATTTACCCATCTTTGGTGTCGGGGTCGAATCCACAGGGAAAATTGTGAGTGGCCATTAAACTAATTTGAAATTATAGCTACAAGTTAAATTGAAATAAATGATATCAAATATAAAATGGGTTTTTAGTATTAGTGTTTGTAATAAATATAAATGGAAAACCAGAGTTATGTTCACTGTGGGTTTCGGAATTGACAGATACTAGGTACTACTTAAGACTCTTGAAGTAAGTAGGAATAGTAGAATATCCTTGACGACTATACTATCTGACTTATCTCTCGACCTCACTAGACAATTTATTATCTAATTCTCTCAAACATAGATAACTTATCTATTTCCAATAGGATGTTATCTCAGGTAGATTAATCCAGTTACAGTATTAGTCATTAAATAGAAGGTTGGTAGCTTCCGAGTCCCTATTGATAATTCACGTTCTCAAGTCTATTTTTCTGTTCAAGAAAATAAACCCAAGGCATAATCTATTGTTTGCAACAAATAGATTGTAAGTTAAAACAATAGAATTTCAAGACGTGTTACTACTCTTTGAACCCTTTAAGTACCTAGCAGCATATGACACCATAATCCATGGATCCCATAACTCGGGTTAATGGAATTAGCCGCTCATGATTTGATGAACGAAATAAAAAGTTGAATTCATGATAGTATGGATAAACTTACGAATGGATGAAAACAATAATTTTTTCTTCAATTGAATCACAAGAGAATAATCCACAATAGTTCATAAGTGTTGAAGGAAAAACAAGAAAAATACTTGATGAAAAAGATGAGGCAATGTACGTTCCTCCCAAGTTCCAAAAAACAAAATTGAGAGATCTTGAATAAAAACCTCAAAACTTCTATTTTTACCTAAACTTAATTATGGAAATAAAATAACAAAATAAATAAAATTATCAAATTAGGTGACGCCCTTGCTGATGCCACGTCAAGGGTCTGACGCCTTATCACGGATAGCGTCAGATTAGCTCCAGTTTTCTTCAAGTTCTGTCTAAAGCTGACGATGTTGCTGACGCCTCATCATAGATCTAAAAGCGTTTCACTATCGTCATTAGATGTCTTCTTCTTTTGCTAATTCTCTGCTTAAGGCTGACGCTCTTATTGATGCCTTATCACAATTTTGATGCCACATCACCAACATCGTCAGAACTGCTTCCAAGACTGTAACTCCCTGGTTAAACCTGACGCCAATGCTGATAGCCTATCACAAGGCTGACGACTTATCACAGTTGTCGTCATAGATGTTTTTAGCTTTTTTTGCTCAAATTTCAGCTCTTTTGCTCCATTGTTATTTATTTTAATGCATCTTGACTTTCCTACAAAATCATAATAAATAACATCAAAAACGCCAATAATTACTTACGAACTTAGAATTATTTCATGTTAAAAAGTCTTAAATGTGCTACAAAAATCTAGCACATCAACACCCTCAACTTAAAATAATTACTTGTCCTCAAGTAACTACATAACACCATACTACGATGCTTAACCAACCGACACATAAGATACCTATCACAATTGATTATCAAGTTTAGCTCAAAACTCATGCCACTCTCTATTTTCAATTACTTATAAGTCCAATTGTGTATATCAATGAAGATTAACAATGTGACCCAAAGGAATCAAGATATGGCCTCAATTTAGCAAAAATAACCATGCATATGTACAAGTTACATTACCCAAACAAGTAAACAGCTAGCAATGCAACCGATGTGCCCTTACAACAAAGAAGTCCCTCCTCACTCATATATGAACTCAAGCATGTCAGTGCGGGGATGGTCAAGAGACACTCACTCTCAGAAAAAAATTCCAATCAATGCATGTCAAATACCATATGCTTGCCCTTATTTTCATTACCAAGGTGTATAGACAGGTAAGTTAGGATTACTATAGGTCTTTTCTTTGGCTCGTAATATCGGCTAAGGGCTGGTATGATAGTCAATGGCATTTAGAGTTACTAAGCCTCCTTGGAACTACCTTAACTTTTGGGGTTCACTTATTAACCTTTATCTTCTTTTTCTCCTTTTCTTGATCACACATTATTCAGGATGGATTTGGCTTTTCTTTTTCATTCTTTTTCTTTTCTTATTCTTCTTCCACACCACCTAGATTTTTATTTTTTTTTCACTTATTATTTTCCTTTTATTCTACCTCACTTCGTACCCAGTTTACATCACGCATCCCTATGATAGCCAGCCTCAACTTAGGTTTTTTAGCTAAGTAAAGGTGCACAATGTTCAAGAAGGACCACGGCCAAAATAGGTTCATTATGATCTAAATGGAAAGGTGATAGGTGTCATAAAAAAAAATGGTTAATTCATGCTCAAAATAGGGATCAAGAGATACCATGCATACAGGGAATGTCATTTAGGCAAAGAAAGTGACTTAAAAATCAAAACGGCCAATGATCCTTATCAAACCCCTATCTTTCAACCAAGGTAAGACTAACCGGGCAAGTTCTAGATTCAACACACACAGGAAATTGAGTAAGACCTCACACACACATGGAACAATGGTACATCACAAGCTACTACCCATTCGGTTCATGCAATTATTAGTAGTGATTATCATGTCCCTAGTACTAATGCCATAAAAAGATTCACAGTAGCCATAGACAAGATATCATGTAAACATAATGTGGAAAAATACTTCTAGTGTGGCCTAACAAATCCTACTTCAAAATTTACACTATCCTCTACACACTTACTTTTATTCTTCTTTTCAATATTTTTACTTTGAATTGGGCTAGAGTCTTCATAAGAGATTGGCTTGGCTTCTTCTTTTGTCTCTAGCACTATTTCCTCAATCTTGGCATCATCCCTCATGGTTGTCTCGGTTGGTTGGGAAATCTCCAAGGGTTGATCAACATCAAGCTCATCATCAGTATAGGAATTTTGCTCTTCATCGTCATACTCTTCTATTATTCTAAATGATTCCACAAATAAGTTATCATCTAAACATAATGTAGAAAAGTGTTTTTGATGATTGACCTCGAGATGCATCTCTTCTATCCTTTCTCTTCCCTTGTTAAATGCCCTAAAGTATTGACGTACGTAACATATGGTATCATTCACTGTGTCTATACGATCCAACATTAGTTGAAGAATTGCTTCAATGTCACTCTTTCCAGTGCTGTGTTTTTTTTTTCTTGACCATAAGACCTGTCATACTCATAAGAAGAACTAGAAATTGGGTTATCACAATAGTTGGAAGGGGAATTTGAGCAATCATTCCAATGTCCATCTTGACCACCACATAAAGAACAATTATACTCCTAGTAGGATGGAGATGGTGCACATATCTCTCTCCAGGGAGCATATCTACAGTCATACAAAAAGTAGGGTCCATCACAATATGGACATGGATCATCCAGATAAGATTTCCAACCATCAAACTGACATTCATTCCATGATGCCATAGTAAGAAATAAGCATAAATAAAGAAAATCTGCCTAACACATGAAATAAAGGAAATAAAAAACAAATATGTACAAGTTCGAATTCAAGCATGTAAGGTAAAATTCCAAACCAACTCAATTCACCAAATTGTTCCCCGGCAACAACGCTATTTTTGATAACGCTCGACTTACACATCAAATTTGTGTAAGGCATTTTTCGTTAATATATTTACCCAACTTTGGAGTCGGGGTCGAATCCACAGGGAACAATGTGAGTGGCGATTAAACTAGTTTGAAATTATAGCTACAAGTTAAATTCAAACAAATGATACAAAAATATAATTAAGGTTTTATTATTAATCTTTGTAATCAATATAAATGGAAAACAAGAGCTATGTTCACTGTGGGTTTCGGGAATTGACAGATACTAGGTACTGCTTAAGACTCTTAAAGTAAGTAGGGATAATAGAATATCCCTGACGACTATACTATCTGACTTATCCCTCGACCTCACTAGACAATTTATTATCTAATTTACTCGAACTTAGATAACTTACTATTTCTAATAGGAAGTTATCTCGGGTAGATTAATCCAGTTATGGCATTAATCATTAAATAAAAGATTGGTAGCTTCCGAGTCCCTGTTGATAATTGACGTCCTCTAGTCTATTTCTCTGTTCAAGAAAATAAATCTAAGGCATAACCTATTGTTTGCAACCAATAGATTTTTTGTTAAAAAATAGAATTTCAAGATGTCCTACTACTCTTTGAACCCTTTAACTACTAGCATCATATCAAACCCTAATCCATGGATCCCATAACTCAGGCTAATGGAATTACCCACTCATGATTTGACAAATAAAATAAAAAGTTTAATTCATGATAGTATGGATAAACTTACGAATGGATGAAAACAACAATTGCTTCTTCAATTGAATCACAAGAGAATAATCCACAATAGTTGATAAGTGTTGAAGGGAAAACAAGAAAAATACTTGATGAGTGAGGGTAGAAAACTCACTTTTCATAGTAGTTACCCCTGAGTTGGTAGCTTTAACTCCATTTAATATCTTTTCCATCTTGTCCTCCATGGACATCTTTCCTGAACTAGTTGTTGTAGTATCCCGACTTCCAGGATGAACATAGAAACCACTCCTGTCATTATTGTTTCTCCAGTGTCCCCCCTTCCTATCTTTATAATGAGCCTTGTCATAGAAAGTCCGACCTTGGTTCCGTTTGTTATTACCTCAGAAACCTCCCTGATTACTCATATAGTTTGCCTTTGCATCAGCACCTGCAGAAATAGTACCCTAAGATTCCACCACTTTAACCATTTCAGTGTTACCGGATAGCAAGTGCTTGGCTAGCAAGTCCATCTGCATCTTTAAATGGGCTATGTCCTGATATCGCTCTTTCTCTCTTCTACGCTACTCCACAGTTATACTACCATCAACAGTCGGGCTATCCACCACAGAATCCCTAGTGTGCCAAGCCTGGCTCTGTTTGGTCATTCTATTCAGTATGTCAGAAGCATCAAGAAAAGAGAGGTCAATGAATGAATCACCTGCAGCATTGTCAACAATTGGATTTGTCACAGAGTTGAAATTTTGGTATAAAGTCTCTATCATGTGAAAGTCTGTCATGTTGTGGTTCAGACATTGTGCAAGTTTCTTCTTAAATCTTTCCTAGGATTCGTGTAATGCTTCAGTTCGGAGTTATCTAAAGTTACTAATTTCATCCCTCAACTGTACCCTTCTGGAGTGTAGAAAGAACCGTTCTAGGAATGTATCTTTCAATTGTCTCTAGTTAGTTATAGAATTAGGTTCTAGTTCATTCAACTACATTGTTGCCTCTCCAAACAGAGACAATGGAAACAACCTCAACCTGATTGTATTCTAGCTCACTCCTGGATTGTCAAAGGATTTGCAAATGGTAATGTTCACCAAATGCATGTTCGAATCATCACCAGGCAAGCCTCCAAATAATCCCTTCAGATTCAGGAGTTGGATCATGGTACTTGTTATGCAAAATTTTGCACTTGGTACCAATGGTGGAGGAATGATAGCACCCATTGCACCAGATCCATCCATTCCTTCATCATGTTCATCAGCCTCATATTAAATATATTGCTGACCATATGTTCCTCGGACTGGATGGTTTCTATTGATGTTTCGCTGCATTAGTGCAGCAACTTGCTCAGATCTCCTTAGGTTTTGAGGATTCAGAAATTCCTCATCAACCAAGTCTTTATCATCAGGATTCTGGTGACGTGCTTTTTGACCTAAATTCTGCACATTCACCTGAGCCCTGGCCAAAGCAGCTAGTCTCTCTGCTTTCTTTTGTTCAGCCATTCTTCCTATCAGCTAAGGTTCTGAGTTGATTGGTAATAGTGGTTCTCCGAAACTTCTTATTTTTGGCATAAACAACACATCACCTAAAATAGACAAAAGCAACAAATAAATGTAAATCAAGGAAACTTAACTATCAGAAAATTTTCACGCACAAACTTTTTGTCTACAACCGTATTTCCCGGCAATGGTACCTTTTTGAGAAAGCTCAAACTACACTCTTGAATGGGTGTAAGTGATCGTTGTCAATATAAAACTCAACTATTTTGGGGTCGACTCCCACAGGGAATAGGGTGTGAACTTCAATTTGTTTACAAAATACTTTACTCGTAGTTTACTGTTTTCGAAAATGGGGGTTTAAGTTTCACAGAGAGTCAATTGTCACTTTCAATATTTTACTATTTGTAACCAAGATAAATGGGAGACCAGAGTTATGTTCACCATGGGTTTTGGGAATTGACAGATACTAGGTAATGCTTAAGACTCTTGAAGTATGTAGAAAGAATAGAATATCCCTGACGACGATACTATCTGACTTATCTCTCGACCTCACCAGATAATTTATTATCTAATTCTCTCGAACTTAGATAACTAATCTATTTTCAATAGGATTTTATCTCAGGTAGATTAATCCAGTTACAGCATCAATCATTAAATAGAAGGTTGGTAGCTTCCGAGGCCCTATTGATAATTCACGTCCTGTATTTTATTTCTTTGTTAAAAGCAAATAAGCCTAAGGCATAACCTATTGTTTGCAACCAATAGATTCAAGTTAAAGCTATATAATTGCAAGATATCCTACTACTCTTTGAATCCTTTAAATACCTAGCATCATATCAAAACCTAATCGATGGATCCCACAGCTCGGGCTAATAGAATTAGCCGTTCATGATTTGATGAATGAAATAACAAGTTGAATTCATGGTAATATGGATAAACTTACTGATTGATGAAACCCAATAAGTATTTCTTCAATTCAATCACAAAATGGAAACCCACAATATTTGATAAGTGTTTTGCAAGAAAATAAGAAAAATATCTGATGAGAAAGATGAAGAAATTTTACATGCCACCCTCCAAGTTAATTGTCTGATAGCTTCTCAATCATAAAAATCCAAAAAAATTATTAAAAAAACCTAAAACAAGTCTTTAAATAGTTAATTCTAAATAAGAAAACAAAAATGAAGATTTAACTTTTCTCTTCGGAATAGTCGACGACGATCTTGACGGCGTGTCAGACGTCTAACGATGAGTGCAAGATATCGTCAAAGATTCTAGTGAATTTTTATCTTTTGAGTCTTCTGACGACAAATTTGATGGCGTGTCAATTAAGTGACGGAACATGAAAAATGTTGTCATATCTTCATTGGAAATCATCTTGTTCTGCTTCGAGTTGACGACAATTTTGATGCCTTATCACAGTTGTGACGGTGCTTCAAAAAGGTCATCACATGTCACTTCTATTCTTCAGATTCATTCTACGCTTGATGGTGACTTTGACAGCCTTTCACATATCTGACGACTTTTCAGAAATGTCATTAGCTTTACTTCAGCTTATTTGCACCAGATTCTAACTGATTCGTTCTTCTTTCCTTTTATTTTCTCCCCATTCACTCACATCTGAATTAACACAATAAAAATAATCAAAACTATCAAAAGTTGCTTAAGTTATTGTAATTATTCCAATTTAAAAGCCTTAAATGTGTTAGTATCTACTCACACATCATGTCTCCAAATTTTCAAAGCAAACACAACAACAACTAAATCAAGATCATGGGTAGGGTAATTCTTTTCATGAGGCTTAAGCTATCTAGAGGCATGGGATATAACCTTTTCTCTCTGCATCAAAAAATAACCCAGACTGATTCTAGATGCATCACAATAGAGAACCAAGCCATTTGTACCATCAGGTAACGCTAAAACTGGAACTAAAGTTAGTCGAGTCTTTATCCCTTAAAAACTCTTCTCACAGGAATCTGACAACTAGAACTTAACTTTCTTCTAGGTCAATCTAGACATAGAGGATGCAATAGATGAGAAACCTTTAATGAAACGTCTATAATAGCTAGCTAAACCCAAGAAACTTCTAATGTCTGAAGGACAAATAGATCTAGGCCAATTTCTTATTTCTTCTATCTTTTGAGGATCAACTCTAATTCCCTCACTGGAGACAATATGACCAAGGAAAGCTATTGACCTTAGACAAAATTTTCATTCACTAAATTTGGCAAACAACTGGTGATCTCTAAAAGTGTGCAACACAATTCTAAGGTAGTTTGCATGATCATCCTCAGACGAGAATAGACAATGATATCATCGATAAAGACTATGAAATACATGTCTAGATACTTTTTGAACACTCTGTTCACCAATTCCTCGAAGGATGATGGGGCATTTGTTAGCCCAAGGACATGAGGAAAAACTTAATATGACCATAACATGTTCTAAAAGTTGTCTTTGGTATATCACACTCCCTCACTTTAAGTTGATGATTGCCTAAACTAAGGTTTATCTTGGAGAAGTAAATGGCACCTTGGAGTTGGTCAAATACGTCATCAATTCTAGGAAAAGGATATTTGCTTTTGACTGTGACTTTATTCAGCTAACAATAGTCAATGTACATTCACAAAGAACCATCTTTCTTTCATACGAATAGGACGGGAGCACCCCATAGAGAAATACTAGGCCTTATGAAACCTTTATCTAAATGGTCTTTAAGCTTCTATTTTAGCTTTTTAAGCTCAGCTGGAGACATACAATAAGGATAAATAGAGATAGGATGAGTATCTAGAAGAAGGTCAATATCAAATTCTATTTCCCTATCAGGAGGTATCCCTTACAAATCTTTGGGAAAAAAATCAGGAAACTCATTTACTACACGAATGACTGAACTTTTGGAGTCTCAAACTTAGTTTCCTTGACCCAAACTAGATAATAGATTCATCCTTTTGAGATCCACTTTTTTGTCTTTAAGATAAGATGTGAAATGACTCTTGGGTGACACTAAACTTCCTTCCCACTCAAAGACCGGCTCATCTAAAAATTATAACTTTACCACTCAGGTGAGACAATCTATAAATGCATAACTAGAATAGAGAGAATTTATACCTAGACTAAGGTCAAAGTCAACCATATCTAACTCTATTAGGTCTGCTAACATCATTTTATGAAGGACAGTAATATGATACTTTCTGTAGAATCATTCAGCAACAATTGACTCACCCACTAGGGTAGAAACCAAGAAGGTCTTAGGGATCTTTTCAGAACCTATTTCAAAATTCACTGCAACTAATGGGGTCCTATAAGAGAAATTTGACCCAGGGTCTAACAACACATAAACACCAAGATGAAAGAAATGAAGCATAATAGTGACAACATCTGATTAATCCTCCTGCTTCTAATGGGATTGTAAAGCATAAACTAATTCTGGCACTGACCGCTATCAGTACTGAATGATACACCCTAAGGAAAAACTTGGTTACCTAGAAGGGCTGGTGTACTAATAGCCTAAGTTTAGGGACGAACATCCTTGTTTCCCTACTTGGAATGTGGACACTCTTTATTCTATGTCCCAATTTACCACAACCATAACAACCTTTCTGACCCAAAAAGCACACACTAAGATGATTCTTACCACACATAGCACATGGAGGTAATTGGGCCTTCCACTCATACTATTTTGAGATCTGTACATAAAAGTCTTACCCCACCTTTACTATCTAGCTTTGGGAGTGGAAGTACTGGCTGAAGATGGCGCTAGCATTGATGAATGATTCTGAAACTGTGAATGATTTCCCCCTCCAGACCTAGCCTGGCTATACTCAAACTTTCTGATTCTAGCCTTCTTATTTCCCCTCTCTCTTTCCTTTAACTTTTTTGCCTCAATTTGTTAGGGATGAATTATTAACCTAGCTAGATCTATGTATCCAATAAGTATGTCAGTCCTGCACTCCTTGACTACCAAGATAGATATGCTAGAAACAAACTTACTCATACTTTCCCCAGGATCGATCATAGTATCAGAGGCATACTTAGACAATTGATTGAACTTAAGGTAGTACTTCTTCACTGTCATTAAGCCCTACCTTAGATTCATAAACTCCTCTATCTTAGATTCTCTTATTTCACACAGAAAGAACCTATCTAGAAATGTATTTTTAAACACCTGCCAACTTATAGGAGTTGCATTCTCACCTCTACCATTCTTCCATATAACTACACAATCATACACTACATCCTTTAATATATAGGATGGAAAATCTATATTTTCCTCTTAAAAAATATGGTTAATCTAGGTGATATTCTTTACCTTATCTAAATAAAGTCGTGGGTACTCACTTGTTTTTACCCAAAGAACTCTGGCGAATTCATTTTTATGATGTCACAAATTTTGGCTGCTGCTAAATCACCATTCTGTTGAAGTGTGACTATGGCCTAATGGTTTCCCTAAACATTGGCAGTCACTTTCTGGGCCAATGCCTAAAAGGTATCCCAAAACTCAGCATGGGATACATTCTCATTCAGAGAGTCAGTAGGCTAGGGTGGCTGGTTATTATTTCTACTAGCATTAAATCAATAAGGAGGCATATTCAAATGTCATATAAGAGCACGAGTTAAAAATAGATAGAGATACTATAAGCATTATAGATAATGAAAGAAAAAGATGATTTCCTAAAAATGTACCATAGCCTCTTGCTCATAAATGTGGCACGCTTCATACCGATGATCTAGACTCTATGTAATACGACTTGTCTGACTCCCTAGGACACTTATAAACCTTATGCTCTGCTACAAAGTTTCTAATGCACCAAAACTTTGTCCATAGAAATCACACGATTGTAAAACCCTACAAAGTTCCCTCGTAGTTCGAGCCTTAGAGCGTGTCAAGTAAAGTGTAATTCCATCCATAAAAGATTGAGAAGAGACTTCCCAAGTGATTGGTTTTTAAAACATATAGAATTTTCTTAAATTTGAATTTTTGTCATGTAGAGAATTGAATTAGCTTCCCAATTATACCAGTTTCATCCAAATCTTGTATCAGGGTAAGAAGTTATGGTTGTTTTACTGAGAGTTCTTGGAACTGCCCAGGTGCGACAAACTATCCAATGGACCATCGAGTCTGCAATGGACCGTCGCAACCAAGGTATTAACTTCCTTTTCTATCCCATGTGTGACAGCCAGCACGACGGACTGTCACTGAGACCGTCACAGCTGAGGCAGTCTGGCCTTATCCTGGCCAACTTATGACAGACGATCCGATGGACCATCTAGTCTTTGCTGGACCATCGAGTCTTTGATGGACCATCAATAAGGTTGTTGTATCAAAGCAGTGTGTTCTTTTTCTGACCGACGTATGATGAATAATCTGATGGACTATCAGGCTAGCAGACCATCGCAGCCCTCGTTCAGTATTTTTTACTCATTTTTTAAAAGGTTTTTTGGTATTTTCCAATCTTTTTACAAATAAAGAAAATGTCTTAATTCATCATCCTAAATACAAGAGAGCTAGGGTTTCTCCCTCAAGATCAGATCTAAAACCCTTCTCCAACAAATCTCTAGAAATTGAGTTGAGATTTTAATTCACCAAGTTCAAGGGTTGCAAGAACCCTTTCACAAGAGTAAGAAAAGGAGTTTAGAGCAAGCTTGTTCATCCAATTTCATAATTTAAGGTATGTGGGGTTTTAAACAACGGTAATCCTTTCATCCTTATGCCCAAAGTCTTATTTAAACAATAATTCTCTGCAATCTATGAGATTTTACATGATATTGAATTAGGGTTTTTCACCCATTGTTATTGATTCTAATATATTGATGTTTCTGATGAATTAAAAGTCAAATAGCATGATTTTTGCATATGTTCTTAAGAAATTGAAGTTGGGTTTATACCCTATGTTGTTACTCCTCGAGAATGTAAGACTTTCATTGTTTGAGAAATTGAAGTATATTATTATGTTGATATTTTGAGACAAATTGCTGTAACTTTCATATTTCTAGATGAATTATGAATCTACGTGCTATCTATTATGCATCATGATAAGTTTTAAATTGGGATTGAATTATGGGTCATTAAACCCTTCATGAGACTTGAAATTTTATGAACTATTGAGATATAAGCACCCATGATTTGAGTATTTTGAGATTATTGAGAAATGTTTTAACCTAATGGTAATAGAGTTTTGAAATCCACTCTACCATATGAGATTACAGATTTGAATGTTAGGTTCTTATGAACCATGAGATTATTTCAAAAGTGTATTTCCAAAAGATGAGCGAGATAAACTAAAGGGAGTAGTATTTAGCACTGAGTTGGGTAAGTTACTACAATTTGTTACCCCAGAGCTACGTGCCTCCATAGGTTTGATATTTTGGGCCTGAGGCTGAGATGATTGGGCTCAAGGCTGAGATAGGTTATCACTGAGTTAAGGTTATACTCTTTGGCAAAAGTATGATGCCTCTTCCTAATGTGAGGTTTCTACCTTAGGAGGACAACATGTTGGACTTATGTAGCTCGTATGATTAATGTCGATTAAGAGAACCTCCCTAAACTAAAGTATTTTACATTGAGATAGAATATTTTCCAAAAATCTTTGAGATGAGATATTTTCTAAAGTGAACGAATTGATTTTGTGCATTTTCCTAAGACGAAATTAGTTTTGGCACTAATAAGAGTTGATCATCAGTTCTTAAACCAAAGTCAAATGATTCTAAGTACCAAGTGTTTGAGTTCAAAAGAGTCATAAGTTCTTGAGCATTAAATAAGTTTTTTTCCCTATGAGATATTTGCATGTGTTGAAAGTATTGTTTAAAGTTTATTTCAGCCTATGAGCAATGAGAATAAGAGAAGAGTACAAATTTTAAAGATAAAGTATAATGACTCACGAGATTTGAGTTACATGCTTTGTTCTACATGATTTATGAGCTTTACATTTTGGTTTATTCAAGCCATACGAGTAATTCCTAATTCGATGCATGATTTGATTAAAGAGTATTGATACTCTTTTTATATAAATGAATACACCCCCCACATACTCAGAACATTCCTAAGTGCTAATCCACATATACGTCTATGTGTTATATTGTTTTATAATGTAGGTTCAGGTGCTTAGTCCCAGCCTCATCAGCAATTCTCGAGTACCTTTTTCTACATTTCTCTAATGGTGAGTCCTCATGGTTTGAGCACCTATCCTTAGAAATTTTAGTATTCAAGTGTTTATGTTATTACTTTCAGTTCAGTTTAATTCTGTTAGGGACGTGTCCCAATAGCTCTCTAGTTTATGAAGTAGTAGAGCTTTTGTCAGACTAGTTATCAGACTATTGTTATGTTAAGATTTCTAGTATTGTGGTCATTTGGACCGAGAATTATCTTTGTATTTCCTTTTATTTGATATGGAAGTGCTAGTGTTTTGTATATTCCTTCTTGAATGATTTATTATGAGAAGTGATAGGCTTAAAGGGTTAGCTTGGGGCTACTTGTATCCCTAAGCACCCGTGACATCCCGGGAGGTACTTTTGGGTCATTACAAACTTAGTAGAAGAGCCTCAGATTTTAAAGGAGTCCTAGGGAGTTTGATAAGCCACGTTGAGTAGGGTCTAGATCATCGGTGTGTGGCATGCTGCATCTATGAGCAAGAGGCTACAAGACGTTTTAGGAAAAAATTTCTTTCTTTCTTTCAGATTCTATCATTTCTACTGTTGTCCCTTTTATCTAAAAATTCATGCTCTTCTATTTCAGAAAATGCCTCTTCAAAGAGCGGATGCCCTAAAAAATGATAATGAGCAACCCCTGTCTGTTTATCCTTTAATGAGACTATGTTCCATACTGAGTTTTGTGCATTCTTTCTAGCGTTAGCCCAAGCAGTCACCACTAATGTTCAGGCCAAAAATCGAGCCACAATTATAGATCAATTAGGAGGTGATGTAGTTGCTTCTAGGATCCATGATTTCATTTCGATGAAATCGCTATAGTTTTATGGGTCTAAGAAAGGTGAGGACCCACATTTGTACCTTTAGAAGGTGAGAAAGATCACGCAGGTGATGCATGTTTTTAAGGAAAAAAGTGTTTTATTGGCATCTTGCAGGTTGAAGAACATATCTTATGACTGGGTTGTATCATAGAGGAAGGGTAGAGATGACGATATTGCTCCTATGACTTGGCAGGTGTTCCAAGATGCATTCTTATATGAGTTCTTTCCTCTTGAGATGGGGGAAGCAAAGATTGAGGAGTTTACAAAGTCAAGGCAGGGCTCCATAACTGTTAAGGAGTACTGCTTGAAGTTCAACCAGTTGGCCAAGTGTGCTCCTGATTTTATTTTTGACACCCGAGCTAGTATGAGTAAATTCGTGACAGATATTTATGGTGTTATGCTAAAGGACTGTAGGACTACGATACTATGTAGGGATATGGATCTAGCTAGGTTGATGACGTATACATAATAGATAAAGGTAGATAAGATATGTAATAGATAAAGGCAGATAAAATAAGGGAGAGAGATAGACTAAGGGGTAACAAGAGGGCTAGATCTAAGCAGCATGAGTATAGTCAGCCTAGGTCTTATAAAAGGAACTGCCCCCAGTTTCAGAGAAGTCCATCTATTCCCATGCCTTCATTATATAGTGCTCCCGTGCCTAGAGACAGGCAAGAGCAAGGGATAAGTCTTTTATGCCTAGGTCATAGAACAGTGTTAGTAACAGGCCTCGCTATCCTTCTTGCGCTAAGTGTGGTAGGGATCATCTTGGTGAGTATTTCACAAATTTGAGGGGTTATTTTTGTTATGGAAAGTAGCGACCATACTAAGAGATTATTCGCATACTAGGCAGGGGAACAGAGATGCCCGACCTTAGGCGCACACTACTAGTGTACCAACTCCTGTACCCAGTTTCACTCCTACTCAGGGTACTTCATCTAGCATTACTGGCAGTTAGTTCCAAAACAAATTCTATGCCTTACCATCCCATTAAGAGCAGGAGTACTCTCCCAATGTTGTTACAGGTATGCTTCGTGTCTTTCATTTTGATATTTTTATGTTGTTGGACCTCGGGTCAAGTCTCTCTTATGTGACCACACTTATAACTGTGAAATTTAAAATGAGTCCCTAAAAGATTCTAGATCCTTTCCTAGTTTCTACAATCATAGGGGAGCCCGTTGTTTCTAAACAAATGTATAGATATTGTCCTATTACAGTTCTTCGTAGAGTCATACTTGCTGATTTGATAGAGTTAGACATGGTGGATTTTGACCTTATTCTGGGTATGGATTGGCTTCATTCTAGTTAGGCATCTATAGACTGTTGTACTCGTGTGGTCAAGTTTCAGTTTCCTAATGAACTAATTTTTAGGTGGTCCAGGAGTTCATTATCTCCCAAGAGTTATTTTATTTCCTATCTCAATGCCAAAAGGCTAATATCCAAAGGTTGTATCTATCACCTAGTTAGTGTCAAAGATAGTAAGTCTGAGGCTCGAACTATTTATTTAGTCAATATTGTTAATGAGTTCCCTGATGTTTTTTCGGAAGATCTTCCAAGGGTACCTCCCAATAGAGAGATAGAATTCAGGACTGACCTTTTTCCCGACACTTAGCCTATTTTTTTCTGCCATGCCGTATGGAACCTGCTGAGCTTATGGAGTTGAAAGAACAACTAAAAGATCTTTTAGACAAAGGTTTCATAAGGTGTAATATTTCTCCTTGGAGCACACCTATTTTATTTGTGCAAAAGAAAAATGGTTCCTTGCTTATGTGCGTAGTCTATCATCCGCTTAACAAGGTCACACTCAAAAATAAGTATCCTCTTTTGAGAATTCATGACCTATTTGATAAGTTGCAAGGTGCAAGTTATTTCTCCAAGATAAACCATAGATCCCGCTATCACCACCTTAAAGTGATGAAATATGATATTCTAAAGACAACTTTCAAACCCGCTATGGTTACTTTAACTTTCTTGTCATGTCTTTCGAGCTAACCAATGCCCCAGCATCCTTCATAGACCTCATGAATCTAGTGTTCAAGAAATATCTTGATATGTTTGTCATAGTGTTCATAGATGACATCCTTGTCTACTCTCATAATGACTATGATCATGCAAATCTCCTTAGAATTGTCTTGCAAACTCTTAGAGGTCATCAGTTGTTCACCACATTCAGTAAGTGTGAATTTAGGCTAAGATCTGCAGACTTTTTGGGTCATGTTGTTTCAGCCGAAGGTACTAAATTTGATCCCAAATTATCCTAGACATATCTCTTCATTTGATATTAGAAGTTTCTTGGGTCTAAAAGGCTACTACTGCTATTTTATTAAAGATTTCTCCTCTATTGCATCTCCCATGACCCGGTTGACCCAAAAGAAATTTAAGTTCTAGTGGTCAGATTCTTGTAAGAAGATTTTTCAGGAGATGAAGACTCAACTTACTTAAGCCCTTGTGTTGTCTTTACCTAATGGTACAGACAGTTTTGTGGTGTATTGTAATGCCTCTACAATAGGTTAGGGTTGTATGTTGATGCAAAGAGTTAAGAAAATAGCCTATGCCTCTAGACAGTTGAAGCCACATGAGAAGAATTACCCAACCCATGATCTTGAGTTAACTGTTGTGGTCTTTGCTTTGAAAATCTAGAGACACTATCTATATGGTGTTCATGTTGATATATTTATGGATCATAAGATCCTGCAGTATCTGTTTACTCGTAGGTAATTGAATCTTACTAATAGGAGGTGGTTAGAGTTGTTAACAGACTATGATATGAGTGTGTTGTATCACCCAGGCAAGGCCAATGTTATGGCAGATGTCCTTAGCAGATTGTCTAAGGGTAGTGTTGCTTATTTAAATAAAAGTAAGAAATAGTTAGCTCATGATGTGCATTGTCTAGCTAGATTGGGTGTTAGATTGCTTTATTCAGCTGAGGAAAGTACTTTGGTGCAAAGTAGTTCTGAATTCTCTTTAGTTTTGGAAGTGAAGGAGAAGCAAGATAGAGATCCATGTTTGGTCAGAGTTAAGGTGGTAGTAAAGTACAAAAAGGTAGAGGTTTTCTACCAAGGGGGAGATAGAGTGTTTAGATTTTTGGGTAGATTATGCATTTCGTTTGTTGATGATCTGAGGCAAAGGATTAGGGCTGAAGCAAATAGCGCAGGATATTCTATTCATCTCGGCACTACCAAGATGTACTATGAATTATAGGAAATCTATTGGTGGAATTGTATGAAGAAAGATATAGCTGAGTTTGTAGCAAAGTGTACAATGTGCCAACAGGTTAGGTAGAGCACCAAAGATCTAGTAGTGTGATACAAGAGATTGGTTTACCCACTAGGAAGTAGGAGGTGGTGAATATAGACTTCGTGACTGGGTTACCACTTTCGCGCTGTTATCATGATTTTATTTGGGTTGTTATAGACAAGCTGACTAAGTCTGCACACTTCTTTCATGTGCATACATCTTATACAATTGAAGATTATGCTAGATTGTAAATCTAGGAGTTAGTCAAGATGTACGGAGTTCCCTCGTCTATCATATCGGATAGGGGTACTCAATTTACTTCTCTATTTTGGAGGGCGTTCTAGCAGGTCTAGGTACCCAAGTTCTTTTGAGTTTCACTTTTCATCTGCAGAAAGATAGTCAGGCCGAGATGACCATTCAGACCCTAGAAGACATGTTGAGGGCGTGTGCTCTTGATTACAAAGGAAGTTGGGATTAGCATTTTCCATTGATAGAGTTTGCCTATAACAATAGTTACCATGCTAGCATCGAGATTGCACCCTTTAGGCCTTGTATGGTAAAAGATATACATAACCCATAGGTTGGTTTGAAGTATATAAAGCTACCGTGATTGGGCCTGATGCATTGTTTGAAGCTATGGAGAAAGTTAAGTTGATTAGAGAGAGGTCAAAGACAACTCAGAGTTGTCAAAAGTCATATGCTGATTTGAGGAGAAGAGATCTTGAGTTTGAAGCAGGTGATTTGGTGTACTTGATGATTTCATCCATGAAATGGCTGAAGATGTTTGGTCAAAAGGGAAAGCTTAATCCCCGTTATGTTTGCCTGTATAGAGTTTTGAGCCGTGTTGTGAAAGTATCCTATGAGGTTGAGTTGCCTGCGGAGTTGTCATCCGTTCATCCTATTTTTCATGTCTCCATGATTAAGAAGTTGGTGATTCCATTGTGGTAGAACCTTAGAGAGTGCTGATATTCAAAATAGTCTTTCATTCGATGAGATTCCCATTAAGATCCTAGATTTCAGATTCGTAGACTAAGGAACAAAGAGGTTCCCTTGCTCAAAGTGTCTTGGTGGAACCAGTCAGTAGAAGGCGTTACATGGTAGGCAGAAGTAGACATGCGAGCCAAGTACCCACACCTCTTTTCCACAAGTTCAAATGGATCTAATCTAAAGTTTGGCTATATATCTATTCTTTTATAAGTTCCTACAATTTCTCAGGTATTCAAGAGTTTAGAAAGATTTTGAGCTTGTTTAGCAAATTACTTTAGCTATGTGTACTCTATTTTCCTGTGTTCCTAGTCTAACTAGCGACATTTGAGAATGAATGTTTAGAAGGGGGAGATATTGTAAGACCCTGCAAAGTTCCCTCATAGTCCAAGCCATAAAGCGTGTCAAGTGAAGTGTAATTCTGGCCCTAAAATACTGATAAGAAACTTCCCAAGTGATTAGTGTTTAAACCATGTAGAATTTTTTAAATTTGACTCTCTTCGATGTAGCAAAATGAATTATCTTTCCAACGATAACAATTTCGTCCAAATCAGGCATCGAGGTGAGATGTTATGGCTGTTTTACAAAGTATTGTCAAAACTGCCCATATGCAACGGGCGATCGATGGCCCGACCCAACCAAAGAAGTAACTCCCTTTTCAGGCCCAAGTGCGAAAGCCAGGACGATGGACCGTTAAGACTGCCACAGACAATCGCTGCTGAGGGAGTGTGGCCTCATCCTGGCCAACATGCAACAAATAATCCAATAAACTGTTGAGTCTGTGATGGACCGTTGATGAGGCTGTCGCATCGAGAAAGTGGGTCCTTTCTTATCGACGTGCAACGGACGATCTAATGGACCATCAGGCCAGCGACGGACGGTTGCTCCGACCGTCGCAGCCCCAGTTCAGTATTTTAACTCATTTTTAAAAGAGCTTTTCAGTCTTTTCCACTATTTTATCAACCAGATATATTCCAAGCGAAGCAAATGACTTCATTCATCATCGAAAACCCAAGAGATCTAGGGTTTCTCCCTCAAGATCAGATCTAAAACTCTTCTCTAATAAATCCAAGAACTTATCGTAGATTTTACAAATTAACTTGAGATTTGAATTCCCCAAGTTCAAGGGTTTCAAGAACCCTCTCTCAAGAGTAAGAAAAGGAGTTTAGAGCAAGTTTGTTCATCTAATTTCATAATTTAAGGTATGTAGGATTTTGAAAAAGGGTAATCCTTTCACCCTTATACCCAAAGGCTTATTTAAACTATAATTTTCTGCAATCTATGATATTTTACATGATATTGAATTAGGGTTTTTCACCCATTGTTATTGATTGCAAAATCTTGATATTAACCATGAATTGAAAGTCAAATAGCATATTTTTTTGCATGTTTTCTTAAGAAATTCAAGTTGGATTTATACCCTATATTGTTACTCCTTGAGAATCTAAGAGTTTTAATGTTCTAGAAATTGAAGTATATGAGTATGTTGATATTTTAAGACTAATTACTGTAACTCTTAGATTTCTATATGAATTATGAATCTATATGCTCTCTATTATGCATTATGATAAGTTTTAACTTGATATTGAATTATTGGTCATTAAGCCTTTCATGAGACTTGAAATTTTATGAACAATTGTGATATAAGCACCCATGATTTGAGTATTTTGAGATTATTGAGAAATGTTTTGACCTAACGGTCATAGAGTTTTGAAATCCACTCTACCACATATGATTACAAATTTTAATGTTGGGTTATTATGAACAATGAGACTATTTTGAAAGTGGATTTCATTGAGATGAGCGAGATAAACTAAAGGGAGTAATATTTAGCACCGACTTGGGTCAGTTACCACAGTTTCTTACCCTAGAACTATGTGCCACCGTAGGTTTGAGATTTTGGGCCTGAGGCCGAGATGATTGGGCTCGAGGCTAAGATAACTGATCACTTTGTTGAGGTTTTACTCCTTGGTATGAGTATGACGCCTCTCCCCCAACGTGAGTTTTCTTCCTTAGGAGGAAAAGACGTTGGACTCCATGTAGCTCGCATGATTTATGTTGGTTAAGAGAACCTCCCTAAACTAAAGTATTTTCCATTGAGATAGAATATTTTCCCAAAATCTTTGAGATGAGATATTTTCTAAAGTGAACGAATTGCTTTTGAGTATTTTTCAAATAAGTAATTAGTTTTCTCAACTAATAAGAGTTGATCATCAGTTCTTAAACCAAAGTCATATTATTCCGAGTACCAAGTGTTTGAGTTCGAAAGAGTCATAAGTTCTTGTGCATTAAAGAAATTTTACCCCCCATGAGATATATGCATGAGTTTAAAGTTTCTTTCAGCATATGAGAAATGAGAATAAGATAAAAGTACAAATTTTAAAGCTAAAGTATAATAACTCATGAGATTTGAGTTAGATGCTTCATTCTACATGATTTATGAGATTTATATTTTGACTTATTCAAGCCATGTGAGTCATTCGTAATTGCATACATGATTTGATTGGAGAGTATTATTACTATTTCTATATAAATGCATACGCCCCCCATCTACTCAGTACATTCCCAAGTACTATCCACATATACGTCTATGTGCTGCATTGTTTTATAATGTAGGTTAGGTGCTCAGTCTACCTCATCAATAATTCTCGAGTACCTTTGTCTATATTTCTCTAGTAGTGAGTCCTCATGGTTCGAGTACCTATCTTCAGACATTTCAATATATGAGTGTTTATTTTCTGTCTTTTAGTACAGTTTGATTCAGTTGGAAACCTTTCCCAATGGCTCTCTAGTTCATGGAGTAGTAGAGAATTTGTCAGACTAGTTATCATATTGTGGTTCTATTGAGATTTCTCATATTGTGGTCATTTGGCCTGAGTATTATCTTTGTATTTCCTTTCATTTGATATAATAGTGCAAGTGTTAAGTATATTCCTTCTAGAATGAGTTATTATGAGAAGTGATAGGCTCAAAAGGTTAGCTTAGGGCTACTTGTAGCCCTAACCACAGTGTGACATCCTGGGAGATGATTTTGGGTTATTACAAACTTGGTATCAGAGCCTAATCTTTTAAAGGAGTCTTAGGGAGTCTGAGAAGCCCCGTTGAATAGGGTCTTGATCATCGGTGTGTGGGGTGTCACATCTATGAGAAAGAGGCTACAAGACATTTTAGGAAAAAAATTATTTCTTACTTTCAGATTCTATCATGCCTATAGTTATCCCTCTTATCTAATAATCGTGCTCTTCTATTTTAGAAAATG
>NW_025889613.1:51834-60036 GCF_002878395.1 Capsicum annuum
ATCTCACGTTTCCTCTTTCTACTTTACATAGGCATTTTAGCAAATACTTGGGGAGCATGAGTATTTCACATGATAATGGTCTCACATAAATATCATGAATAACATACCTAATCGCAAATTCAAGGGTTAAATATGTAATTACATGATTCCACCTAAATACTATTCTATTTTCTTGAATCTTATCATAATCATGCATTGAAAACCAAATCAACATCGTAGATGCATTAATCACTTTATAAATTTAAGGGTCTATCAAGATAATCACATATTTATTCTACATGCTATTTATTTTCATGAAACTTACATTTAAATCATGGATTGGAACCCAACAAATATTAAAAACATGAATTCAATATAATTCAAATATGGAAATCATAAATACATCATCTTTGTACGCTAAAAAAGGATTCTTGGACTTCATGGGTGAAAGGGACCTAAGAATCAACATCTAACATACCTTTATTTGTGAGATTATTGAAGTTCTTGAAGGATTTTGTAACGCCCCGATTTTCTAAACCAAAAAGTTACATGGTTCTCATGACCCCGAAGGACCACAAGCTAACCCATGATTCATATTTGTACCTGTACCTGCATAATATATATATAAAATATAGAAACATGAACAAAGAGGGCGTAAAGTTCAATCTTAAATAGTAAAAAATCTTAAATAAGGTGGTATCACAGTACTAAAACAAAACTGAAAATACTAAAGTCTAAATTTAAAAACTCTATAATCGTCTTAAAGCTTCTAAACTGTCTGAATAAGAAGTTGAAAGAACATGTCTCCAACTAACTCCCCAACCTAAAAATAAATTGAAATACTGGAATAATAAATGTAACAATGATGTCCTCGAAAGATGGGGACTCACTGCTTACTGAACTACTACTGCTGATATGGAATCTGTACCTCAGAACTTATGGTGCAACATAAAAAGAAAGCACCATAGCGCAAACACGTCAGTACAACTAAAGTACTGAGTATACGTGGGAGTAGGCTAAATGCATGGGGTATATATGAATGAACATGCTAACTTATATGAATGTGAGAATACATACATACATACATACATAACTGCTACTGAACTCGTGGAGATACTGAATACTTGAGTTTGAACTCTGACAATATGAGTTTCGCGATACTGAGATACCGAATGGCTGATAACATGGATGACTGAATCTAACAGTCCTGATTTTGGATTTCTACTCTGAAGACTAATAGTTAAACTATAACTGTAACTGTAATGATGGAAGGTAGTAACCTAATCGACATGCCCCGATACTATACTGGTGGGGTCCAATCTTTGCCCTTATTGGAAGAGTGTCAATACTGTGCCACGAGTAGAGACCTATACTATGGTCAAGCCTCTCTGACGGGTGACCCTGAACAGGAAATCAAGCCTAAGGAAATATAATAGTCAAGTATAGCCTTAATATGATGGGTGACTCCTGTCCTATGCTGGCTACGTAGTTTTGGAGAACAAAGATTGTGGGTAACGGCTCTACATTTATAATGGGAAAAATCGCCATCCCTGCACTCGCTCGGTGCTAGTCCCTACTCCTAACTGAAAGACTCTAAAAAGATTAACTGGAATAAACTGACTAACTAAACTAAACTGATTTGTAAACTAATTAACTGAGCTGATAATATTTTAGTAGCTGAACTAAGCTGAATTCACTGAGTTCTATTGACAGACGGAAAAGCTACTTGAGTTCTGAGGTCTGACCGAGAGTACTGAAACTACTGGGACTACTGAACTACTAGGATTTCTGAGTTTTTCTTAGTCATGTGACTAACTGAAATATATGGAGCATAGCTTGATAGAGTATGTCTTGAAACATGATACTAGCTCTAGGCACACAGCTATAGTATTCGGTAACAAGTACCCCCAGGACTCGATGGAAGGAAACTGACACACATGACGGACTTGATCATAAGAGTAGAGTCCATAATTCACAATTTCATAAGTAAGGATTTCGTAATAAGAATGATTTTCAACAAACTATCACATGATCCAGAATGCCCACAACATGTATATACTTGCATGGCTTCAATAACGTGGTCATTCCATACCACAACAAAATCATGAGCATCTCATATAACAACTTCAATTCAAGACAATAGCCTGGGGATCACGTTGAACATAAACATAGAACCTGGAATAGTCATTTAGGACTTACTATGTCATAAAAGCATGATTTCTATTCCCTTAGGTATTTTCACATACACGTTACATGCACATCTTAGGAATAAGTGGATTCATCAAGATTACAAATATTCAACCACCAATTTCATATATTTATAAATTAAATACCACCATATCCTCACACAAAACATACAAAGATCCCATCTTAGGCATCATCAAAATCCAACCAAATGAACATCAACCACAAACAACATAAAAATCATAATACATAATTTAGAAGATAGTTCTTGAGCTTCATGAATGTAAGGAGTCCATGATTCAACTCACGCATTCCTTATAAGGAAGATTCTTGATTATTGTCGAAGGAATTTCTTTGAAATTGGATCTTCAAGCTTAATTATGCAACCCTAATTGTTTTTCTCTTTTAGTGCTCTAGGATGATGAACTTAAGATATTAGTAAGGTTGTAATGTAATTAGGAACTATATATTTTGTAGGGTTAAGTTTAGGGACGTGTAAGGAGTGTTAAAAGACTTAATTACCCTCAAAATAACTCAAAACGGACTGTTAAAGTCACTTGAAACCATAAGATATGCGCCGCATATGATATCGCCTAAATTTACATAGGCACCGCATATGATATCGCCTATATCTACATAGGCGCAGCATATGCTATCTCCTATATTTACATAGGCACTACATAGACTATCGCATATGCTTTTAAGGGGCCATGAGCGATTGGTTAGGCGACGCACTCTACTTTGTAAAGCCATAACTCCTAGCTCGGGTGTCAGATTTTTGATGAAATTGATATCACTGGAAAGGTAATTTGATTCTCTATAATTTGGTGGGTACAAATATGCATAAATACCACATTAACATCTATTTATAATCGTTTAAATATGATCCTTATAAAATCAAACACTAAAACATGATGGATTCAAAAACTCTTAGCTTGTATTACCTTAAGTGACTCATATGAACAAGCTTAATGGATCATAAGCTATCTTATCACTAGGATACTCATTGTAAGTCATGTACTCAAGTATGAATCATAGGATAGGAGATTTCATATGTAGGAAAATGGTTCATCTCCTAGCTTAGAAATATTTAGGGTATTCCAATATCTCCCCCTTGGGAACATTGTTCCTTGAATGGAAATTAACTGAGGCAGGAGAGATGATAAGATGAAGTACGTACAAGACATACACTACTGAAACATGGGTTCATGACTGACATGACTGAAAGTTGAGAACAATACACTAAATATGCATATCTGATGCATGGGAAGTTGATTTATGAATGTAAGACTAAGGATTCTAATAAATTGAGTTTTCTCAAAATGATAATTGATATCTGATGCACAATTGAAATGCTTAATCCATGCATATCTGATGCATAATTACATGAGTGACATGATATGTAAATGTATGAGTGAAGATACTGATAAATAATACTTTCTCCACTGAACACGCATATTTAATGCCTAAATATCTGGCTGAGCTGACTCTTGAAAGCTTGGTTGATTATGCTATGGCACTTGATAACTAATTTAGAACGGGGACATAAAAGCATCAACAAAAGGTGGGGTATCTTCCCCTGGGGACACTATGTCCCTCTAGGAATGTTTACCTTGCTGAGATACTGGGGTGATGCACAGGGCATCTAAGACAGAATATAACTAAACATGGAGAGTTGTGACCATGATGCATGAACTGAACTAGACCTGCTAATGTTACTGACTAACTCATGTGGAAACATAAGCTCAAAAAAGTGAAAAATATCTAATAATGCATATAATGATCATGAAAAAGTTGTAACATACTCGAATCTAGGTTAGGGAAACTTTCTGGATCATGGTGAGTCAGGAGTGAATAGAGTCGATTCTGACGCTGACCACTATTGGTGCTAGGATTTGCAACCTGCTCACGCGAATATCTACCTTTCTGAGTTAACACTCTACACTCCTGTATTTTGTGGCCTGGCTTACCTAAAACATACCTGATAATTAGCTCTGCAAGCACCTAGATGATTCTTTCCACACTCACTACAAAGAGGATAAGTATGCTCACTTCTAACACTACTCTGGGCTTTGGAGCCTGGCTCCCTACCATGACTAACATCTCAAGAGTTAGATATGGGCACACTAGCTGAAGATGGAACAGGGGCTAAATTTTTCTGACTATGGTGAGAATGATTACCACTCTGTGACCCAGCCATAGAAAAGCTGTAACTACCTGTTCTGAATCTGTTATTAGATCTCTCCCTCTCCTTAGACTTATCTGAGTTTATCTGCTGAGCATGCATAATTAACCTAGCAAGGTCCATGTCCCTATTAAGCATAGTTGTTCTACACTAATTTAATACTAACCTGTACACACCAGTCACAAACTTACTCATACTCTCTCTGGGGTCAGCTATCAAGTCAGGAACATATTTAGCTAACTGGTTGAACTGAAGACAATACTCCTTCACAGTCATGGAGCCTTGTCTCAGGTTCATAAACTCTTCTACCTTATCTTTTCTCATCTCTCACAAGAAAAACTTATCTATGAAAACATCCTGAAATATCTGCCAAGTCATGGGAGTTGCATCTTTCCCTCTACTCTTCTTCCACAACACTACCCAATCATGGGCAATATCTTTCAGCCTATAGGACACTAATTCCACACTCTCCTCCTCTAAAACTTGCATGATTTGCGTGATTTTCTTTACCTTTTCTAGATACAACTGTGGGTCCTCACCTGTTACTGACCCAAAGAATTTTGGATCATTTATTCTCGTAAAATTTCTAATTTTGGCTACAGCTGAATCCCCATCTTACTGGGGTGGGGCTGCAAAATATCTGTTGCCCTAAAAACTAGTAGTCATAGCTTGGGCTAGTGCCTGAAAAGCTGCCAAAAATTCTGCATGTGACACATTCTCATTTAAAAGATCTGTGGGCTACGGGGCTAACTGATTCCCTATTCTCTTATTAGGAGGAATGTTGTGCAAACAGAAGAGGAACAAGGATTAAACTGAGAGTTCAACTTGAGCTTTTGCTCACAGGCATGATATAAGTTCTGAAAGAAAGAAACCTATTCCTAAAACATCATATAGCCTCCTATACATAAATACGGCGCGCAACACACCCATGTATAAGACACTACTAGATACGGCTTTCAAACTTCCTAGGACTCTGTTCAACCTTAGTCTCTGACACCATGTTTGGAAAGCCCCGATTTTCTGAATCGGAATGCTACACGATGCTAATGACCCCAAAAGAGCACAAGCTAACCCATGACTGATATTTGTATCCGTAACTGCATAATATACATATAAAATATGGAAACATGAACAAAGAGGGCGTAAGGTTCAATCTTGAATAATAAAATATATGAAATATGGTGGTATCACTGTACCAAAACAAAACTGAAAATACTAAAGTCTATATCAGAAAACTCTATAATCATCTGAAAGCCTCTAAATTGTATGAATAAGGAGTTGAAGGAACATGTCTCCAACTAACTCCCTAAACTAAAAATAAACTGAAATACTAGAATAAAAAATGTAACGATCATGTCCTCATAAGATAAGGACTCACTCCATACTGAACTGCTACTGTTGATCTAGAATCTGCACCTCAAAACCTATGGTGTAACATAAAAAGAAAGCACCATAGCGTAAATGCGTCAGTACAAACAAAGTACTTAGTATATGTGGGGTAGGCTAAATGCATAATGTGAGAATACATACATATATACATACGTAACTACTACTGAACTCGTGGAGATACAGACTACTTGAGTTTGAACTCTGACGTCATGAGTTTCGTGATACTGAGATACTGAATGACTGATAACATGGATGACTGTATCTAACGGTCCTGATTCCTAATTTCTACTCTGAAGACTGATACTGAAACTATAACTATAACTGTGACTGTGGGAGGTAGTAAACTTACCGACACACCCTGATACTATATTTTGCTGAATGCTTTTGAAAAGTTGAAATGTTGTTGTCTTGTCTTTTCTCTTTGGAAAAGCATAGGATTCCTTAAGCTTTAATAAAGCTGCTGAGAAAGCTTTAATAAAGCTGATGTGAGATAGTGGGTCTAGTAGATTCCCACTAGGAACAGTAGAATGCCCATTCAAAAATAATTCCAGTTCTTTGAACCTCTATTTTTGAGTGGGTCCTTTCCGTGTTCTTAGTAGGGGTCCATATAGGCCCTAGCTATTCCTTTGGGGACTAGCATATCCCCGTTGTTATCACCACTGCTGGTGGATGAGGCTTCTTCTAGAAGCTGTAGAACTTCTTCATTGATGTCCTGGCTTTCCAAATCATTCAAAGCCTTCTTTAGTCTTTCCTTAAGCGCTTGTTTGTTCTTTGAAGTGCCTGCTGAAGATGCTGGTGTTTTTCCTTTGTCAGGAGTTTTAGGGGCTGTTGTTTTAGGAGTCCAGCCTTTAACTTTTATCTCTTTGGACAAGTAAGTAATACGATCTTGTTCTCCTTTGGCAAAATTCCAGGAGATGATATAAGATACTCGTTTCTTAATAAAAAATTTACACATTTGAATGTGTTCTGGAAGGGTTAAACATCCTTCGTTTGCACAAAACTCGGCTAGGCGGCTTAGGAATTGTTGGGGAAGAATTTCCTTAATTCCTCCGAAGCATCCCCACCATTCATAAAACCATCTAGGAATAATGGCAGTTAACATGGCGGGACAATATTTAACAAACCAGGTATGCCCTGGTCGGATATAGAGAAAGTTGAACCAGGCAGACTTATAGTCATACCAATTGTAGGTTTGAGGCCTATGAGGCATCGATAAGGCAATGGGAGTATGCAGATGATCTGCAAACCAGTTAAAAGGGGTGAGTACCTTCTTGATGGTAAATCTTGAGTAGGCAATGTAATCAGGATTTCGTTCATCCATAGAATGTTCGACTTTGATAGAATCCGTGTCGACTAAGATCGCCTCATAATAACGACGTGTTTTGAGAGGATTGTCGGTTTCTACAAAATTTTTGTCATTGTAGACCGGTTTGATGAGCTGTTCCAGAGGATAACCCTCGTATGCTTTGTCCAGGGCGATTATTGGTATCACCTGGGTATTTATAAATTTAAACTCCTCCTTAGCTAGGGATGTAGGTGGTGCTTTTGCAGGATCAACAGCCTGTGCAAAGGATTCAGGAGGCTTCATAGCATAACTTTGCTTGGATTGGACTGATGAGCCTGAGGATGACCCTTTATCGAAGGGTTTATTAGTTTTGAGATCTACCAATTTTGTTGGCATAGGTGGAGAAACCTTGGGCCCTTCGACGAGGGCGGCATATTTGTTCTGAAGTTCAGGCCTCTGAGGGACTGATGGCCTTAAAGGGGCTAAGGTTGCTGATGGTGAATCGAATGGTCTTGCCATTCTAGTCTATTCCGGCTTCGCAGATGAGAGTTTTCCCAGAGTTGTTGGTCTCATTATGGCCCTGTAGGAATTCTCTTGTTAGAAAATCGGGGAGGGAGTTATTTTCTCCTTTAATAAATTCAATTTCAAAATCAAAACTAGATAGGAGAGCTTGCCATCTAGCGAATATTTGTTTTGAAACAAGATTTTTAACATCCTTTTGAAGAATTTCTTTAGCAGACTTACAATCTACTCTAAGTAAAAATTCCTTGTTCACAAGGTCGTCTTGAAACTTTGTGATACATAGCACTATAGATAAAACTTCTTTTTTAACTGTGCTATAATTTTTTTGCGTGGAATTCCATAATCCCGAAGTAAATCTGACTAATTGCTCAGGAGAGTTCTTAAGAAGTTTTTGTTTTAGTATTCCCCCATACCCGATATCGGACGCATCAGTTTCGACAATCATAAAGGCTTCATGGTTGGGAATGCCTAAACATGGGAGGTTCTGGACCAGTTTTTTGATTTGGATAACAGCGTTAGTTTGATCGAGACTCCAAGGAACCGGGGTTTTCTTGAGCCTGTTGTAAAGGGGTTCACAGACCTGCCTAATATGAGGGATAAAATCTGCAACGTAATTAAGACTTCCTAAAAATCTTTGAAGCTGCGTTTTATCAGTGAT
>NW_025889614.1:0-1821 GCF_002878395.1 Capsicum annuum
CATCTTGCTTGAATCCATGTTTCATAATCTCTTCTTCCATGGTCTTTAGTCAAACCTTAGTTTGGTCAACATCCATCTTAATTTGTCATTTATTTGCTCTTATGCTACTACTACACCTGTTGATAATAATAAAGTATTTTAATACAAAGAAAATAAGGATCATTACATGCAAGTGTGTGTATACATAAAATTCGAGGAGAAAAAATATATCTTAGATAATGTTTTACTAAAATTAACAAATAAAAAAATAAGAAAGAAATAAAAGAAACCAAATAAGTCAAAAAAATCTGTAAACCTCTTATAATCTGTAAATATAAAACTCAAATTTCATATCAATTCTAATACCCCACACAAGCAGAAAATTACCATTACATTATTTTACAAAAAAAGAAAAAACTACACAATCCAATGCAATATTCATATAGTAAAAACTTATCTCATTTACTTGGAGAATTTCATGTTTAAAACCTACAAAAAAAAATATTAAAGTAGTTAGGCAAACATCACACACAAAAAAATCAAATTAAATTAAATAGATGGGAATATGAAAGAGTGAGGGACGGGAGGGGTGTGGGGAACAAGGAAGGAATGGAAAAGGAGAAAGAGAAATTAGGGTTGTTAAATAAAAAGGGAGATTAGGTTATTTTATTTAATTTTTATATTTTGGAAGGAAATCTTTAATTTTTGATAATTTTTAATTTTGGGGGGGAAATTGGGGAAAAGGTGGCGGTGGTGGGAGGTTCGTTTTGAAAAAGTTTTAATTGTTCAATGGATCTTTGTATGTTTTTTTAAAATTTTATTATTATTATTATTATTATTATTATTATTATTATATTATTATTATTATTATTATTGTTATTATTATTTTCTATGTACAAATGCTATTAGAACTATTTAGTTAACAAATATAAAGAAAAAAATTATCTAATGAAAATAGTAATAAAATACATAGTAAAATTATGTATACATTACTTTAAGTTAATGGGAAAAGTCAAGTATTTATATGAAATAAATATAATTTTAAAAAATATATTTCTTTTCAACTTTTTTGGTCCTCTATAATATTTTTATTAATTTTTTATATACTTCATATTTTTTAAAAAAAAATCTTAGTTTATAGCTTATAATTAATTTTATGATTAGTATTAAGTTTGGATTATTATTTTTAATTTTAATGAAAAATTTTAAAAACTATCCGAATTTAAAATGACATATATAGATTGAAATTTTAAATAAAAATGGTTAATATTAGTAAATCTATATAATCTATCTATACATAGTAGGAGAAACAAAATAATATTGTAATGACAAGTGTCAATTATTATATAAATTAAGTTTGAATATTATATTAAGGTACGAATTTTAAAAAATTAAATGTCAATTCAGTTTTCTTTATATCTATAATGTGAATTTTAAAAAGTTTCCTAATTTCTATTGATGAAATTATACTTTTGCTATATTCAATTACTTTAGCTTAAATCTTAAATGGATATGAATTTTAACTTACATTTTTTAAGTGAAAACATTAAATTTATATAAATTTTAAATGAGTTATATGACTTAAATATCAAGTTTAAAATAGAAAATTTTAAAAATAAAATAATGCTATTAACCTATTTGCATAGAGTCGGAGAAACAAAACAATATGTGATGGCAATATCATCACCATGAAATTTTAACTTTGAAAATTATTTTACGATTAAAATTATAATTAAAAAAAAAGTCAAGTCAGATTTTTTTATATCAAAAACGTAAAATTAATATCCGAATTAAAGTGTCCTTTCATAAGGGAATCATACTTCTACAATGTTTGATTATTTC
>NW_025889615.1:0-1885 GCF_002878395.1 Capsicum annuum
ATTCAAATTGAAAATGAAAATAAAAAGAATATTAACAATATTTGCAATCACTATTTAATGATATTAGTATTAGAATTGTTATTAGAATTGTGATAAATCGAAATTCTAGATCGTTATAGTAATCCTTATGCTCTAGAATCTAGAATATTCAATATAATATTGAATAGTTAATAATTCCAATTCCAGTAGTTTAGGCAATTACTATGCATATAAGATTTCTGTGATGTGGGCCCGATTAGCTCAGAGGTTAGAGCATCACATTTGTAATGCGATGGTCATCGGTTTGATTCCGATAGACGGCTTTTCCCTATTCTTTGATTTCAAAGAAACTTTATCAATCATCTAAAAAATGGAAAAAAAAGAATAGGGAAATAGCGCCTTCCTCCTTTTCCAAAAGCTATCAATTTATTATAGGAACTTCCAATTATGTCAGGAAAGGATTATATATATAATAGAAGGGGTTCTGTATATTTATCCAATTCACCTCATTCTTCTTTTCTTTATAGTATTTATATTAAATAGTAATAGTACAAGTACACTATTTCAGTAAACTTCGCTTCATTTAGTTTAGTTTAGTTTCAGTTTAGGTTTATTCTGTAAAATAAAATTCAATAAAAAATAAATAGAAATAAGAATTAATTCGAAATACTAAATAAGAAATAAGAATAAGGAGTCTTTATGTCGCGTTACCGAGGACCTCGTTTCAAAAAAATACGACACCTGGGGGCTTTACCAGGACTAACTAATAAAAAGCCTAGGACCGGAAATGATCTTAGAAACCAATCGCGTTTCGGAAAAAAATCTCAATATTGTATTCATCTAGAAGAAAAACAAAAATTGCGTTTTCATTATGGTCTTACAAAACGACAATTACTTAAATACGTTCGTATCGCCAGAAAAGCCAAGGGGTCAATAGGTCAAGTTTTACTACAATTACTTGAAATGCGCTTGGATAACATCCTTTTTCGATTGGGTATGGCTTCAACTATTCCCGCAGCCCGTCAATTAGTTAACCATCGACATATTTTAGTTAATGGTCGTATAGTAGATATACAGAGTTATCGCTGCAAACCCCAAGATAGTATTACGGCAAAGGATGAACAAAAATCCAGAGCTCTGATTCAAATTTCTCTAGATTCATCCCCACATGAGGAATTACCAAATCATTTGACCCTTTACCCATTCCAATATAAAGGATTAGTCAATCAAATAATAGATAGTAAATGGGTCGGTTTGAAAATAAATGAATTGCTAGTCATAGAATATTATTCTCGTCAGACTTAAACCTTAGACTAAAACCAAGGGTTCGTAAAATTTTCTTCCCTTTAGGCGAAGTAAATTAACCCAAGGTTAAGTAAGATAAATCCGAGTTTGATCTGGATTTCCCCCATTTTTGTATCATAAACCAAGGATCTATTTTCATTCCTTGTCTACTCTTTTCTTTCTAGTATTTTAATTATGATTATTTTTTAGTATTCTATTTTACGAGTCAAAGCAATTAGGAATTGAGAATCTATATCTTTAGATCAAAGAAGGGTCTAGCTGTTGGAATAATGGTATCCATTGCTATTTGAGCCCTTGTTGTTAGTAAAATTGGTGAATTATATGAAGGTACAGAAAGAGAGGAATTCGAACCCTCCGTAAACAAAAGCCTACATAGCAGTTCCAATGCTACGCCTTGAACCACTCGGCTATCTCTCCTACATAATGATTATGACCCCAAAACCGAGTGAATAGCGAGTCAGTCATAACCCATATTCCATTATTGGACTCGGTACGACCAATCCATTTTAACTTTAACTGAAAATTTTTCATCAAAGTCAAAGCAAAGAACGATTTTTCTTTCCTTCGAGGCTCCGGGATAAAGATAGAATTTTTCGTAAAA
>NW_025889616.1:0-37414 GCF_002878395.1 Capsicum annuum
TCTAGAGTTGGTCTCTACTATGAGATCCAAGATCAGGAAGTTTGCTTTTGGTTTGTCCTGGGACTTGGTATTAGAATGTAAGGCTGTAATGTTGAATAATGATATGGAAATCTACAGAATTGCAGTTCATATATAATAAGTAGAGGATGAAATAAAGAGATAGTAGAGATGGAAAAGATGAAGAATAAGAAGTTCAGGTATCCAGAATAGGGTGCAAATGTGGAAAATAGTGGGAAAATGCTAGGAAATAGACTAAGAAGAAGAATTGGGGAAATTCTAGTTCATATTTATCAATAAGTTCTCCTTATCTTAAGTCATCTAGCGCTCATCATTTTAATAATAGCAGTGGTCCTAAGGCAGAGGGTGCCTAGTCTCAGGTTAGTGGAGCTCAGTTTGCCCCACCTTATCTTTCTTATAAATTTTATGGATAGCTTTACCATGGTCATTGTGATGAGGAGAGAAACTTACTGTTCAACTATGTTCAACCCAATCATATTCGTAGGAACTTTTTAGCAACTAAAGTCACCACTAGAATAAAAAAAGTTCCAACTATTGCTTCTTTGGATCCTACACCAAAGGGCGCCACTTCTGGATTCATCACTGGCCAGAATCATCCCTATTTACTTGATACTTATCAGAAGTCTAATGGTCTCCTAATGTTTTTACTGGTATGTTACATCTCTTGTTTAATGAAGTTTACTATTTACTTAGTTGAGGTTCTACCCTATCCTATGTAACCCCTTATATGGTTGTGCATTTTTTTCTTGGTCTTGAAAGTATTTTTTACCCCTTCCTTATTTCTACATTGGTGGGTGATTCTATAATTTCTAGAAATATCTATAGGGGTTATGTGGTATCTATCATTTATATAGAGACATTGGTCAATTTGATAAAGTTAGATATGGTGGATTCGATATTATCTTTGGGGTGGATTATCTTCATTCATGTTTTTTATCTTTGGATTGTAAGACCTGAAAGGTCAGTTTTCAATTCCTAAATGAGCAAGTATTAGAATGGTAGGGGAGTTCTTTAGTTCCCAAATAGAAGTTATTTCCTATCTTAGAGCTCCAAAGTTAATTTCCAATGGGTGTCTGTATCATCTAGTTTAGGATAAAGATTATAGTTCGAAAGTTCCATGCTTGTAATCTGTCCGCGTGGTTTGTAAGTTTCCTCAAGTATTTTTCGATGATCTTCTTAGAATTACTCCAAATAGAGAAATATATTTTGGGATTGATCTTCTATCGGATACCCATCCTATTTTAATTCCTCATTATAGAATGGCCCCGACTGAATTAAAGGATCGAACGAAGAAGTTAAATGATCTTCTTGATAAGGGTTTAATTCATCCTAGTATTTCCCCATGGGGTGCTTCTATTATTTTCATATGTAAGAAGAATGGGGTCCCTTTGGATTTATATAGACTATCAAAAGATGATTAAAGTCACAGTGAATAATAAATATCCCCTTTCTAAGATTAATGATCTTTACGACTAGCTTTATGTTGCTAGATGCTTCTCTAAGATTGATCTTGATCTTTGTTTGGGGCATCATCAATTGAAAATTTGGGAGGTTGATATTCCGAAGACTACTTTCTAAACCTAATATGACCATTATGAGTTTCTGCTTATGTCATTCGGTTTAACTAATGCTCTGGCTATATCCATGGATCTTATAAATTGGGTTTTTTGGAAGTCTTGATATTTATTTGTGATAGTCTTCATTTATGATATCTTGGTGTTTTCTAAGAATGAGGAGAATTATGCAATCACCTCTAAATTATGTTTCAGACTCTAAAGGATTAGAGGTTTTAAGCTAAATTTTTTAAGTTTTAGCTTCTGGATAAAGGCTATAACCTTTCTTTGGCATGTGGTATTTAGTGAAGGGATCAAGTTGGATCCACAAAAAGTTAAGACGGTTAAGATTTGGCCTAGACCCATGACTCAAGCCAACATTAGGAGCATCTTGTTCTTGGCTGGGAATTATAAGAAGTTTGTGAAGAGTTTCTCTTATATTGTTGCTCCATTGACAAAGTTAACTATAAAAAGGTAAAGTTCTTTTTATCCAGTGCTTATGAAAGTAGTTTTGAGAAGGTGAAGGATAAGTTGACTTCTTCTCCTATTTTGACCCTACCCAAGTGTACTGAGGGGATTGTGATATATTGTGATACATCTCTTGTAGGACTATGTTCCATCTTAATGCAGCATAGTAAGGTTTTAGCTTATGCTTAAAGGAAACTTAAGCTTCATAAAAGGAACTATCCAACTCATGACTTAGATTTGGAAGTTGTGGTTGTTGCTTTGAATTTTTTGTGCCATTATTTTTATGAGGTGCACATGAACTTTTATTCCGATCATAAAAGTTTGCAGTACATGTTCATTTAGAAGGAATTGAATCTCAGGCAGAGGTGGTGGCTCAAATTGCTTAAGGATTATGACATAAGTCTTCATTACCAACTAGGAAAAGTTAATGTTATTGCTGATGCTCTTAGGAGACTGTCTATAGGGAGCCTATCTCATATAAATAAGACAAAGAAAGGGCTAGTGAAGGATATTCATAGGTTGGCTAACTTATAAGTTCATCTTTTGAACTCTGAGGATGGGGTTGTGATTGTTCAAGAGGTAGTTAAATCACCTCTTGGTAATGAGGTGAAGGAGAAGTAGCGCTTGGATCCTATATTTATACAGAATAAGGACGATGTGGGTCAGCAAAAGGTTATGGATTTCAAGATTGGTGGAGATGCCATCTTAAGGTATTAAGGTAGGTAAGCAGTTCCTGATATTGATGGACTGCCAGAAAGGATTTTGACTGAGGCTTACGAGTCTAGATATACTGTTCCTGCAGGTTCAACTAAGATGTATTAGGACTATAAGGAAATATATTGGTGGAACAACATGAAGAGGGGTGCGGCTAATTTTATTTCCAAGTGTATAGTCTGTAGTCAAGTTAAGTTGGAACAATTGAGGCCTGGTGGCATGTCTCAAGAGATAGAGCTGCCCGTGTGGAAGTGGGAGATGATTAATATGGATTTCATTACTGGTTTGCCAAGGTTTTGGGACCAAAATGAATTGATTTGAATCATTGTTGATAGAATAACTAAGTCTGCTAACTTCTTGCCTATGAGGACTAAATACTCTGGAGAGGATTATGCCAAGTTATTTATTTCGGAGATTTTTAAGTTTCATGGAACACTTGTGTCCATCATTTTAGAATGAGGTACGCAATTTAGTTCTCACTTTTGGTGTTCGTTTTTGAAAAGTCTGGGGACTAAGGTGAACACTAGCACCACTTTCTACCCTTAAATAGATGGACAGGAGGAATGAACTATTCATATTTTGGAGGATATGCTAATGGCTTGTGTTGATAATTTTAGAGGTATTTGGGTTGATCACTTGCCTCATATTGAGTTTTCTTATAACAATAGTTACCATTTGAGTATTTAAATGGCTCATTTTTGAGGTTCTTTATGGTAGGATATATAGGTCTCCTATTGGGTTGTTTAGGTTGTGAGACTAGTTTATTTGGTTCTGAATTGGTTCACCAAGCCATAGAGTAGGTAAAAGTGATTAGGAAAATATTTATGACTGCTTAAAGTTCAAAAAAGTCTTAGACAAATGTGAGGTAAAAGAACTAGCAGTTTGAGGTTAGTGATTGGGTGTTCTTAAAAGTTTGTCCTGTGAAAGGAGTGATAAGGTTTGGGAAGAAGGGGAAGCACATTCCTTGTTATATCAATCTATATTAAATTTTGAGGCAAGTTAGGAATGTTTCTTCTGAGTTGGTTACCCACGAGTTTGGCTTCTATTCTTCCCATTTTCCATGTGTCTATGCTGAAGAAGTGTATGGGTGATCCCTCTTTGGTTGTTCTGTAGAGGATGTTAGTGTTTCGAATTGCTGGGCATGTGAGAAACCTCCAGTGAAGATATTGGATTGAAAATTTCATAGATTAAGGATTAAGGATGTAGCTTTGGAAAAGGTTCTTTGGATAAGTCAAAAGGTGGAAGAAGCTACATGGGAAGCTAAAGATAATATGAAGGCTAAATATACGTTCTTGTTCCTCGGGTTGGATGAAGATGCTTAAGGTATGCATTCTTTTGTTCTAACTAAATTTTGAATTTTTTTCTTAGTTTTGGTTTCATTCTATCTTGTATTCATGCTAGGGTGCCCCTAACTTCTCATTCGGGGACGAATGATCCTGTGGGGGGGGGGAGGAATAATGTAATACCCCATGTTTTTGGACTCTGAAATTTCTAAAGTAAAATTTAACACTGCCCAAGTAATGACTCAAGTTATGAGTCATTATCACTTGTAACGACTCATCATTTCACCGATGAAATTGCCCATGGTTACTGTTTGGATCACAACTAGACCTCACGAGTCGTTAAGTAAGGTCATGAGTGGTGGTCAAGGACACATGACCAAAATAGGGAGATGGCCCAAAGTTCTTTCTCAGGACACGAGTCCAGATAATGACTCATGACTAGTCACCATGCGTTGTTCCCTTAATCAAGATTTTTAAAGGAATTCAATCTTCAAGCTCTCAAGTTTGAATTTTCTTCCTATTCTTGTGTATTTTAGGCATGTCTCTCCTCCCTAAACTTTAATTTTATATAACGGCATATGTTGATCCTTATTGGTGTGGTTTTAATGGATGGGTTTGAAATTAGGTTAAGGATTCTTGATAATTATAACTCGAATTATATTTGCCAAGCTTTAAATGTTTTGGTTATGCTTTAATTGAAAATTTTTGGGGCTGAATGGGTTCATGCTCAAAATGGTTGGAATGGGGGCGTGAATTTCCCCAAATTTATGGATTTTTGACTTGGAATTGGCATTAACCTCAACCAACTTTGTAATTTTGTTTTGGAACATGGATATATGCATTATATAACTTATTTTTTGAAAAGTGCATTGCATATAAAGGTTAAATGAATAAAAATGGATTTGAAAGTCCTTGATGGCCATAGTTTTTGGATTTTTAAATAGAACTTTGGATTCAAATTGGTTAATTGGATTAGAATGGCATAATTGGATTATCTTACAAGAATAAATTAGTATGGCGATACCAAATGGTAAATGCCTTAATAAATAACTCCTAGGTTAACAGTTGAGATTATGTGCAACTATTTTAATTTGGGTTTAAAGGCCCAATATCACTGCTAAGAGGACATAACAACTCTAAAGTCCCATCATCATTTCTAAGAGGAAATAACATCTCTAAAGGCCCCTTATCATATCTATAAGGAATATCATAGCAATAAGACATGAATCATTATCGAGAGAAAAATACATCATGACTCACCAAGTCGCAAAGTAACCTTATACTAACGGCTTACTGGTCTCAACTATGCCTAAAATTAACAATAAGTCCACATGGGATAATACAAGTCCTGGCCTAAGTTAGGCTGGAAGAGCCCACTTCTAATCCTCAATGTCCATAATTAGGCTATTTATACCCCAAACTAAGCTAAGATATCTAGTTCAACTTCTAGATTTCAAGTAAGCCTTAACCAAATTTGAGATAGGACTTCGTGTTGAAACATGGGAATTTAAGTCAACTCAACCCAAATTATGGTTTCAATATCACAAGGATAGACCAAATAAGGTTAAATATACTAACCATACTTCCAATGCTAAAACAACATCCCAAACTCGCATTATATCATATCAATGCTAAGAATTTGTTCAATCTAGGGAGAAGGAAATAGGATTCAAAAGGGGTATTAAGCATTTCAACTTATGAGTCAAAACATTCATCCAATACCCAAACTTTAATATTCAATACTAAGTCACTTTATACATAATCAAACTTAACATTCACATTCACATGCCATATATAACACACATCATCTTACGGAGAAGAGTAGACAGAAGTCTACCTCAAAGATGGACCACAAATCATTACATCATTCACCAAAAGATCCTACTTGTTTTACAATCCCAAAATGCCATCACACTATCAAAATCATAATACACTCATCAATACGAGATTAATGATACCCATATTGCACCATTGTGCTTCAGGTCTAAAAACAATACCAAAAATCCCAAGTGGGTTCTACTCACAAATATAACATTTTCGAGGTCAACCCAATATTCATACATAAATAAGGAATCATAAACCTCAAGAAACTGGTGAAAACCAAGCTAATTTGGGGCTAAAATCAAACCCTCAAGCTGTTTGGGGTTTTGGTCAAAATTTTAAGAAATTCAAGCATGGATTTAAAGGATTCTTACCTTAAATTCGAAGATATCTATGAAAATATATGTTAATAGATCTCCCAAGTCACCCTAAAGACTCTATTTGAAGTCATCACACCCTTTTAGGGTAGTTAGTTCTCAAGGTTGAGACAAAAATGGCCAAAATGCGGCTTAAAAAGACCTTTTATACCCATCACTGGTACAGAGATATTACGATCAAAGTCCAAGGTGTGCTATCAAAATATCTGATATCAGAAATGGATATTAATATCATAATACCCCCTGTACGATTGTAGTAGGGCAATCATAATATACTTTGTGCAATCACACAGACATCAATAAACCAGCTGAAACTTGGAGAATTTCTAAGTTTTTACAAAGGTATCAGGATTTATTTGGAGTCTAATTTTCTTAAATGAACTATGTAACCACACTAAACTAAATGTTTTAGATGTGATGGCGAAGTAGGATTTTCCATTTTCCAATTTTCCAACCAATAGGTCAGAATGAACTCGGGTGCATTAGGACCCAAACTAAAGGTCTATATAGACTAAAATTAATATTCTGAAGTTGTTGTCATAGTCAGAATTTGTATTCGAGATTGTTTTACTAAAAACTAAAAAAATTGCCCAATAATTGAACCATCAGTCCCAACAAGTCATAAATGACTTGGGAAAGCTATGGAAAATCTCTAACGGAAAAATAAGTGAAAATATGAAAAAATGACATGAAGGGTCACTATAGTCTTGAGATTTTGGAAGATCTTTTCATATTGATCTGACCAAAAAATGACACTTCCTTCTAAGACAACCTCATCAAGTGTATTGAAATGGATGCAAAGCTCTTAAAAAACGTACAGTGCTAACTAGAAAGACCTACAAAGCACCGTGCTTGGATATTAAACTAGGAAAAATCAAATATTTAAATGCCTTAATCATCAAGGGATCCAACATTACCCTTTTTGGAAATAATGTGCCCCAAAAAGGCAACTGACAACAACTAGAGTTTGCACTTTGAAAACTTGGCAAATAGTTGTTTCTCCTTTAGAATCCCCAAAACGATGTGAAGCCGACCTACATGCTCCTCTTTACTCTTGGATTAGACCAAAATGTCACCAATAAACAAAATAATAATGGAATCTAAGAATTACATAAATATACATTTCATCAATCTCATGGAAGTTGTAGATTCATGAGTTAACCCTAAATACTTCACCAAAACTCATAGTTTCTATAATGGTTCTATAAGTTATCTTTGGTATGTCTTGTCATCTAATTTTCAAGTGATGATAACCCAACCCCAAATCAATTTTGGAAAACATTGTCACACCCTATAACTGGTCAAATAGATTATCTCTACAAGACAAGGGATATTTATTTTTCATTGTAACCTTATTTAATTGTCTTTCATCAATACATATCATCATACTACCATCCCTCTTCTTAACAAAAAGCAGCGAAGCACCCCAAGTTAAAGTACATGGATGAATAAAACCCTTGTCAACTAATTCCTAGAAATGATTTTCTAGTTCCCTCAATTCTACTAGAGCCATTCGATGGGATAGAATTGAAATAAAGCGAGCACCTAACTCTAAGTTAATACAAAAATCAAATTTCTCTATTTGGAGGTACACCTGGTAAGTCTGAATTAAACACATCCTGAAATTTAGAACCTAATGAAATTTATTTTATAGAAGGGGTCATAGAATTCACATGTTGAAGATGAGGTTAAAATGTTGAAAAACCCTTCCCACTAACCTTTTGGCCTAAACAAATGATATAATCTTCACCAGTTTGGCCCTATATACTCCTTCTCACTCTAGATTATCCATTCCCAACATCATCGGTGTCATTGTCTTAGTATTATAATTTAAGACAAAATCATACGGAGATAACCAGGTCATACCCTAAATAACATCAAAGTTCAACATATCCAGAATAACCAAATCAACCCAAGTTTGAAAATCACAAACAACACAAAATAAGAATGATAAACATGGGTTACAACCTCAAACTCACCAATTGAAGTAGACATATGAATATGATATTCAAGTACATCATATACCAAATTCAAACCAACCATAAATTCAATAGATACAAAATAATAAGTAGAGCTTGAATCAAATAAATAAAATCCATCTGGTCACATAGAGAAATAGTACCTGTAATTATTATATTAGATGTCTAGACATCAGTCTTTCTAAAAAATGTATAACTATAAGACTGATCATCAATCTAAGCTAACTCTTTCCCTAGTTGTACTACTCCCCCTACACAGACATTTTCTCAACCACCCCGACTACCTATCTAATTTCCTCATCTACTATGTGTATGACCCCTATAATTTTCTCCTCTCCCTCTACCTGCTGGAACTACAACCCCAGTCTATTACTATTCCTAAGAATTTGCCTATCTTAAGGGAAAATCTTCTTAAAGTGACCCACAACACCATAATACTAACATCCTTGATCGAGAAAAAGACGATTAGTAAAAAATTAAAAATCCACTTAGTTCGTACTAATTTATAACTGATAAGAGACCTTAGTGGGCCCCCAGTAAAAGCTAGCAATACTGACTGAATGGGGTGATCTTAGTAAGCCTACTGACTAGGCCCCTTACATTCCCCAATAATAAAGTATTTCTTAGCTAACTTCTTAGCTTGACCCGCCTATGTCACCTCTTCTAACTTTTTCATATAATTTGACACCTCATTGAACCCCTCCCTTACAGAAGTCATGAGCACAAACAAGACCTAAAGATTATAATTCAAACCTTTGACATAGTTGTGATCCTATCCTCCTCAGTAGCCTGTAGCTGAGTAGCATAGCAAGACAAAGCATAGAATTCGACCTCACAGGTTATAACTGACATATCACCTGCTCCAATGAAATCTTGAGATCATAGGGGGCGAGAGGTACATACTTCTCTAATAATAATGCATAAAATTTTCCAAAATCAATAGAGGCAAAAATAGTGATCTACATTAAATATATGCCCTCCATCATTGCTTAGCATCCTTCTCCCACAGACTAGTCATAAACTCAATTCCATGTTATTGCATAATACCAATTTTATATAACCTCTCATAACAATCAATGATGAATTCAACAATGTCTTTTGACTCGGTATCCTTGAATGTTTAAGGTTTCATCTTTAAAAAAAATTTTCAACAACTCATGCTCCTCTCTTTATCACTGAACTAAGATAAGATGAGGAAAAACATCAGTCCTTAAAGTTTCATCCATTCCTTGAGGCTTAATAATAGTAGGATGAGCACTTAGAGTCTGAATAACTAGCATAATAGGGGTGCCTCCAGTACTTGCCAACCAACTCAGAACAGCTAACACCTATTAAATAACCTTAGCAGACATAGGGGTGAAGGATAAAACCTAGTTAGTACCACCACTTTGGGCTCCATTACCTAATCCTCTATTAATTCTATCTTCTCTAAATGATCCTAAGGGTGGGAGGTGATATTGACCATATAAGGCTCTTGCCAATCGCTGCTTGAGCTCTAGCCTAAGTAGGTTGGCTATTTCCCTCTTTTACTTACCTCTCCCTCTTGCTCATCCTTATAACCTTAAAACTAGCTCCATATCTGGAGAAGCTAGTGCGGAGGCTTCTGGTCCATTTCTGTTTGACCTAGTGGTCACTATCTATAGACAAAAGAGTGAAGAAAATTAGATACCAATATGGATTGGTGGATATCAATTTAAATCAGGTTATAGCATAAATGAAGTAAGACTAATAGTTTTCTTTAAGTCGTATAGTCTCTTAAAGAAAAGTACAGATGTCTATGTACCATTTTACGAGACTCTACTAGAACTTTTTTAGTTCAACGAGAATAATGAACCTAGGCTCTGATACCAACTTTGTCCAAACCCAAACCTGTCATGAATGGCAGCTACACTACTCACCCGATCGGAGAACCAACAACCCCAAAACTACATTCATTATCAATACATAGAGGAAATAAATAAAACAAACCATCAATAAGATATCAAGTCTAAAGAAACAAAACGAATGTGTAACTTAAGGCAGAGCATTGCACTTAACCAAAACCATCCCTAGGACCCAAAAGTCGTCCGTACCAAAACTAATATTGTAACAAATGAGATGCAATCCAAAAAACTAAAATTAAAGCATATGTCTAGAAATAAAGACTATCATTCGAGAAGGATTTATGATAGCCTTAAAACATACTACTTACCCTTGAGTCTGAAGTCCAACACTAAAATCATAAATGAGGTCTTGGAGAAGTTGCTAAAATATGTGTTGCACTCATAAAAATAAGAGTAGGTGTATTATTAGAACACAATAAAACTACAGTGTACGAGTAAGTTTATTTTCTAAACCTAAGATAAGAATATGAGAACTTGAGTAAAACATAATATAATAAATTAATTCATGCTTAATAACCTACACTTAGCACAACAAACATCAAATAAGAAATTTATAGTTACAAGCAACAAGTTAATACTCTTACAATCAGGTTAAATTCAATCAAACAAGTCAAGGAAACTTAAGAAAATATCAATCTTATCTAATCATATTCCCCGGTTCAGTCATAGAACAATCAAACTCAATTGAACCTCGGATATACATGTTACGGGTATCATAACCACCCTCTAGCCACGACCTATAGGGGATAAATTTCATCCATGTACCTAGATCCTAGATACTAGTTTCTGCCAACCTTATTCCACCAACAAGTTGTGACACCAACCCAAATGCCAAAACATTCCACAATAATCAATATGATAGTTAAAAGTATACAGCAAGGTAAAAATCATTTGAATTGATCACACCAAAGAGCATGTGCAAATGATAGCCACTATGAAGTAGTTAAAATTAAAATATAATACAAATTTGATTCAATAGCAATACATTTAACTACCTTGAACCAAGCTTGCACAACTCTTCTAATCCAGATCTTTGCCCTTTCATGTAGTTTATGCTTGGTCCAGGATGTGAGAATCACATACAAATATGTAATTAATGAAATAACCTATTGCATCGAGAATTATAATTCACACCCAGCCTCAGATTCCATGTTCCTGATCATTCCCTTTATGTTTTAGGGCTTTTCTACTGTAATTCACCTATAACTACCAATTCCATAAATGAACAAGTGAATTAATAGAATGCTAAAATAAATTAACCTTTAATAATCAAGTCATTAAACATATGCATTGAATCATCAAACGCACTAAATTGATCATAAAATTTAGCAAATTTAGGGCTAAATAATCAATTACTATCTTACAGGGATAAAATTGTTACCTTTATAAAGCAAAATAATGATAATCTGATAAAAATTTCCCAAAGAAACCTCTCTCTTTCTCCAAAATGCTTTTTTAGAAACATAAATCATTTTTGGGGAGTTTAAAAAAGAAATTCAAAACTTTTGTTGCTATAATGGCATACCTTGCTATAGCAACACCTATCATTATAGTAGTCGTTAACTAGGTTGACCCCCGCTATAGCGGGATTTTCTCTGCTATAGAGAAAAACTTGTTGTGATTGGAATATCACTAGGAAATAAAGTCTAGAGTTTTTCAAAAATTCTAATTCTTACAGCACGTTTAATCTAGGTCATCCAAATTAATGCCTTTTATGCAAACATCTATTCTGTGAGTTCGGCTGACCAAAATTCAATTTTGTCAATTCCTACAAGTTCCTTATCAAACACCAATAAACTTACCCAACTCATTCCCAAATTTCTCTAGACCACACCTCGCTCAAATTTCGTTTAAAACTATCCTTGGCTAAAATTTTCCACTTCAAACTTGGGAGGAATTTTAATATGGAGTTTTTAAGGAGAGGTTCATGCATAACAACGAATATAGTAGAAAATAAAGGAATAAATGACAACTTTATCTTTAGTATTTAGTTAAGACACAATATAGGTAGCACTTAAGAACGTTGCTCTTCTAATCTTGAATTGGTGATTTCACTATTTGATCAATATGTCCCAGTCATTTTCAAGGTAAAGTATTTTCAAGTGCTTGTCTTTTCAAATAAAAGAAACTCCATTTATATAGGACAAAAAGTTTTGAAATAGAAGACTTTTAATTTAATTATATTTATTATAGTTTCATGAATTCAAAAAAGAGAACATGTATCTTTCAAGAACCTATAACATAAAATTAAAACAAGAATAAACATTCAAATTCACATTAATGTATTTTGGATATCTTCAGAACTTTTATTAGTTGAATTTGTTTCAACGTTAATTGAAACATTACCTTTAATCTTTAAACTATACTGGATGAATTTGTTTCAAAATTAATTGAAAGATTAACTTTAACAATAACACTACTTGGTCCATCAATTTGTCAGGAAAGATCTCAATATATCTGTGTACTAGCAAAAATAATTTAAATATACCTCTTATTATACTTTTAGTCCAATCCTCCTATTATACTTTTAGTCCAAATATGTAATGACCCTTTAGATCATTTTCTTGATTTCCACAAGTTTTTGGCATTTCAAGACCTCCCATACTGGCCACGGGTCATTTATGACTTGTCAAAACTATTGGCTCGATTATTGGACAATTCATTTTAGTTTTAGGCTCATTTCCCTACTTAGGAGCTTTCATTATTAAAAAATTACTCGCAAAGCAAAACTCCTATTATGTGGCCTTAAATGAGAAATCTGAAAGAACTATCAGCATCATACATTTGTTTTTGGCTGAGGGTCGTTTGCTCTGGTCCCAAGGCTTTCAAACTCATTTTAGGCTATTGAGTAGAATTTAATTAAAATAGAACTGAGAGTTTAGGACCCATATTTCATTAAAAGAACCTAAGATGAAAATTTTAATGGTTTCTTTGTGTCTAAAATATTAAATTTGGTATGTGAGCATAGTTCTTTTGTGAACACAGGATATAATAAAAATCTCAAGCAACCTGTCGGTGTCCATTTTTACTTAGAAAAATATTGGTGTTCAGTATCTAGTATAGGGAACCTTTCTTCTTGGAGTTTGAGAAGAGTTTACCACATTCTTAAAGGGTCAATTTATTGACCTTCATAATCATGAGACTGCCATCATGTTATGATGGAAGGTCAATCTATGTAGGTTCAATTCCTTCTTCGTATTCCCGAATGGTCCATCATGTTCATGATGTTTTTATCTAGTTGTTCATTTCATTTATAATGAACTATTTTCTTGCGCATTGCAATCACAGCTAGGAGGCCTCCCATTCGTGATGAGTAATCCCCTAGAAATATATATTTTCCCCTTTTATATTTTTCCACCATTTTCTATGTCTCAATCCAACATTTTTTTAACCCTAGAGATTAGAAAAGAGTGGATAATCATCAATTGAAGCTAAGGTAAGCTATTTCAATACTCCTTGGTAATTTCTCATTATTTTTCCTATCATATTCTACCCTTTCTTGTTGTAAATTCTTAGAATTTAGGTCTTGAATTCCTTAAATTTAAGGGCTGATTTGTGCCTCGAATTATAGTTCTTTTGGGCTCAACTTCTTAGCTCATATTACTTTTCTTTAGAGGGATTTCATAACAGATTCAATTTTAGAATTCTATTAGCAGGCCTCGCGAGCCTATTATTGACCCGATTTTAGGCCCATAGATTTATATTGAAATGTGAATATCAGTTTCCTTTGACATATAGATTACTGTTTTGATAGTGTGGCGTCATTTAGAGATTCAGAACAAGGACAAGAAAATTTCAGCTAATTTAAGAATGCAGTTTGGCATTGAGATAGGCTTTGATCTACTTTTCCCTATGATAATGTGTATAGTATAGATAGCATGCTAGGTAGGGATTATAGGATAGGATTATGACTAGTATATCATGACTTAACTTATTTAGGAAATTTGGGATAGAAATATGACACGAACCTGAACCAAGAATACTTGATATGGCATTAGAATCATATTATCCTTGCTTATGAACTTGTTTAGGCATAGATTGACATTGCGGATCCTTTAATATAAGACTTACCACTTGACTTAGTGATTTGGGTGGTATTTCCCTAATTAGATCCTTCTAGTGATTTATGCTCTTGATTACCATAGTTTTCTGAGTTATGAGGATTTATGATGTTGACTAAGTATTGTTGGGCTTAAGGTCGTGGTTATAATTGTAGTTGGACACCTGGTTAGTACTTTATACATTGAAAGGATGTGTTTATAGTTATGGATACGTATATGCCTATGATCGTATTATTTGGATAATTGTCACAACCCTATTTACGAGTAATGATGGCACCTACTCTACCCCGCCAGTACGTAAGACAAATCGTAACTTGGGGCTAAACACAATGGGAAACTTGGTGGAAAATACCCAATCTTTGGCAAAAATTAATAGCACACTAATAAATAAGCAAAGTGTTCAAAAATAAATAAAAATAGTCAATACAAGATACCATCCCATGACCTAGTAGAGCTGGTACAACAACATCTAACAATAGAAATACAACCTAAGTATCTAGAGTAGTCAATACATTTGTCTTAAAATAATAGACTGAATATAGAAAGATAGAAGAAAATGGGTGACTAGGACTCCCAAGGCTCACCCTATCTCTAGATATCAACACTACACAAACACAAATCAACAGTGGAAACTAGTACTTGAATATACACTAAAAAGGTAGAAAAGTGTAGTATGGGTACCAAAACAACTGTCTGACTAAGCTAAATCATGGTATAAGTATAATAAAATGTAAGATAACATAATTAAGTCAAGGCATAGACAAATATGAAATAGGTTCAACAATGTTGTGCATATATAAGTAATTAAATCAAAATAATAATATAACATAAAATATCCATACAAACAGTCATAACTACAAAATTGGCTCTCATACGCCAATTAGTGCAAAAAAGTAAATAACTCATCACAGACTCATATATGCCTCGAATATACACTCGAAGATAGAATAAAGAAATCATTCATTGCTTACAAATAACCAACTCGTTATTTGACCATCATTCAAAAATTTATCAACATTTGACAAAGTACCAACATTCAATAATTTTACCAACATATAGCAACCTTATCATCATTTATACACCCCATTAATCAATTATCCATCTCTTATCACTAAATTAATTATCCATCAATCATCATATATCCACTAGTCATCATTTATCAACAAACCATCATTTGTCAACTAGTCATTTTACAAATAGACTCTATTTATATATGCCACATTATAACCATTTCCTCATTTTCTGACTTAGCCAAATTGTTACTCTCAATCTCACATCCCGCTATTGTTAATTATAAAAAGTATGTTATTATAGCATGATATTCATATCCTAAATCAAACTAGTAAATACAATCAATGGCCGAATTTGAATCGCTAAATAATCAATAGCTTGACATGAATATGTAAATAATCGATAGATGGACTCAAATCGGTAATTATATCATTAGTTACATAATCATTCTCTTGACTCGAATTTGGTATATAATCAATCAACATAATTATTTTTCAAACTCGAACTATATATATATACATATATAAAATAAACATCATAAATAGTATTATCAAAATACATAACTAATAGCATATTCAATAGGTGTAAACCCTCACATTAACCAACATAACCATCAAGTATCAAGATTTCTCAATATTACCTCAATACACATTTTGAAGAATCTAATGAGCGTAAACGGTATACAAAAGCTAATGTGTCATGTCCTAGAGTGGGTTAAGAGTCCATTTCTAATCCTCGAGTTCCATTTTAGGAAAATTCTATCTAAACTAGGCTTAAGTTATCTAAATCTACTTTTAGATGTTAAGCATGACACAAATAGCATAAGGTAGAGATCCTTCCCAAACACATTCACAAAGTCCAATGAAAACTAAGGCAACCTTTACTAGTGTAAGCAACCAAGGCCAATCTTAACCTAGGCATGAGTAACAAAAGAATTTTTCACCTAATTTGAGCATTCGAAGGCATTCACATGCTAATAATAAGAAGTAGAGTCCAATTCATGTAGGGCATAAGAAAACAAGTTAAGAGTTTTAATTCAATGGTTTCAAATAAGCCCAAATAGTCCAACTAACCCAAGTCTTAATTTTCATCAATACAATATCTAAAACCATACCAAATACAACACAATATCATAAGAATACTGTGAATTAACTCAAACTAACAAGGGATAAACCTAGCCTATCCCAACACTAAAGAAAGCTCAATGAACTGCTAAACCATTGCTTTTTCCTTCTGAGAAGCCTCTTAAAGGTGCCAAGCTATAAAAACACATTCTACTCATCAATACAAAAATAATGATACCCATATTGAACCATTATGCTTTGGGTCCAAAAGTCACATCAAAACTCCTATATGGGTACACTTATGAAAATCACATTTTCAAAATAAATCCAACATTCTTACATGCTCAAGGAATCATTATCCTAAAAAATAGGTGAAAACCTAGATATATAGGGGCTAAAATTAATCCCTTAAGATTTTGGGATTTTGAGCAAGTAAATTGAAAAATCTACCATGAATTTTGAGGAATCATAGCTCAAATCCAAAGGATAATTGTGAAAATAAGTATTAATCAAGCTTCTAATCACCCACAAGCTTCAATCCTACTTAATCTCACTATTTTGGGCTTATTCTCTAAAGAAATAGGTGAAAATGACTAAAATTGCTATATAAGGGACTATTTATACCCATACCAGGTTCTCGTGTCCCACTATCGTGGCCTGAGGCCTCAAAATTAAAACATCTTAAGTGTTTTTATTTCAGTCATGATTGAAACACTATAACAAGAGCGTGGTAATAGATAACTCCAAGGGTATCACAATCGCAACCCTTGGCTCGCTAAAGTGATGCACCAGTTAACAACAATGGGCTTGGGAAATTTCTAAGTCCCTACTAAGCCAGATTCATATGGAGTCCTATATACGCAAAAAAACTATGTAGCCATACAAAATTTGATATTTTGAACTTAACGACATTATGAAATTTTCCATCTGAGGTCATTTCGATGAAATGTGGGTCCCATATCAATATTTCATTTACTTAACATTTCAACTAATAGGTCAAAATAAGCTTGAGTGTCTCAAAACCCGAACCAAAAGCCCACCAAGCCTAAAATTGACATTCCAAAGTAGTTGGCACAGTGAAAATTTACATACAAGATCATTTTACTAAAGTTTTTGCCTAGTGGCCATTTGGAACCAGCAAAGATTTCAAAATAGGGAATTGGTTCTAAAAATCAAATGAACTGCCCGAGAATCAAACTATTAGTTGTCGCAAGTCATAAATGACATGGGATAACTATAAGAAAGTTCTAACAATGAAAATAAGCGGAAATATGGAAAATTACCTGAAGGGTCATTACAATAATATAATGGCATGCATATTTTTAGGCCCATTTGTAGTCATTTGGATTTATTTTCTTTTTTTATTATTAAAATGGATACTTTTTCAATGGAAGTAATACCATCTTATTTAATGATTTATGAGCTTTTGAAACTAAATGTGCTATTTTAGAAATTAGACCAAGGATGATTCTAGTCCATTATTAATTCACTCTTTTACCACTACTATTTACTTTAGTCAAAGAATATTTTAAGCTTTTGTACGCTATTATGCTGATTTAGTCCCAAATTTGGCTTGGGCAATGGATTTACAAAACCACACTCTTTTAGTCTATGTTTGAATTTGAGAACATATTATAAATACATACACATATAAATACAAATATTCATCATCATATATATATATGTATATATAAGTAATAGATGTAGTAGATTGATTATGAAGGTTATTAGAATTCTTGGTCTAGAATTGGACAGTTTATACAGATATCTCGAGTCCTTAAGGATTCCTTCATTCATGATTCGTAGTGCTGAAGAAGTATGTTGCCATATGTAATGACCCTTCATGTCATTTTTCTTATTGTTGCTTATTTTTATTATTAGAACTTCTCTATAGCTATCCCAAGTCATTTATGACTAGTAGGAACTGACGGTTTGGTTATCAGTAAATTTATTCAATTTTTAGAGTCATTTTCCTATTTTAAAGTCTCCACTGGTTCAAAATGGCCACCGAGTAAAAATTTTAGTCAAAAATCCTCAAATGTAAATTTTGACTGCTCCACTAAACATAAGATAGGGTAAAACCCAGATCAAGCAACTAGCAAACATCATAATAGAAGAATTGTAACATACCAATAAAAACATCTAGGATGCCTCAGATTCCTAATGAGTAGCAAGTGCATAAAGATGATTTCAGCCAATGTCGGTATCTTAAAAGTCACCTTTTAGTATAGAAGATGAAGAAGTGGCAATCGAGACCTTATTAGCTCTAGTGACAACCCTTGCTGCAGGGTAATATTCTTTAATTTTATTGATTTCTCCCCTCCTCATAATATCCTCGGTGACTCTGCCCTTAAAAATTGAAAGAAGGGTAAGGTGGGCCTGACTGAGCTCCACTATCCTTAGGCTAGGCGCCCTTTGATTAGGACCATTACCAGCCTAAAAATGTCGATCACATGAAAGCTTAGGATAAGAAGCACTAGTTGTCAAATAAGAATGTCCCTAATTCTTCCTCTTAGTCTACTATCTACCATCTCTCCCATAGTTCTATTGACTATCACCCTACTCTGTATATCCAAACTTCTTTCTATGCTTCACTCCCATCTTTGTCTACTTTTTTTCTCATCCTCTACCTATTGTATAAAAATTACCAACATGGATATATCTATATCATTATTCATCATTGCAGCCTTACATTCTAACACCAAGTCATGAGACAAAGCAGAAGCAAACTTTCTCTTTCTAGACCTCATATTAGACACCAACTCTGGAGCATAATGGGCCAACTACTGAAATATCAAAGCATACTTCTTAACACTCATCTTATGCTACTTCAACTTCACAAACTCTTCATCCTTAGCTTTTTTAAACTCCTGAGAAATAAGTGATCAATAAAAGCACCTGAAAAGTCATCCCACGCAGCTATTTCAGCATCATAAACCCTCATTATTTCCCACTCCTCATACAATTGATAAGCCACATCTTTCAACTGATAGGTAGAATACTCCACATCCTCTGAATTAGTGGTATGCATACTATAAAGATTATATCTATATTATTAATAAACCCTTAAGGATCTTCTTAAACCTTATATCTTATAATGGTTTGAGGATTCAAACTTATAAACTAGCCAACCTAATTAGCCTTAAATGAACTAACAACAGAACCAATATGATCAGACCGACGAGACAATGATGCCACTAGTTAAGCATTCATATGTATAGACTGGCACAACTTTACATTAGAGATATCTCCTTGAGATGACTAAGCATAAGTATCACTAACTCGGGAAGCTTAAAGAGGACTAGTAAGGACTAGTGGAACCCTATGTGGAGTAGTACAATCAGGGGCAGGGAACTTATATCGGGTCTATAATCCCTAAATAGGGTAAGTTCCCTCCATATTTTCTTCAGGTAGGACACAGGGTCCAGCATAGTTTCTACAACCTTCAAATCATTGGGGGAGGTATGATCTCAAATATGGAAAAGCCATGAATTAGAGAAGTCTTAAGACAACTAGACTCTATATCCCAAAATAGAAAAAAAGAAAGGGAAATATTCCTAAATGATATGTAGCCTCACCCTTATAAGTATAGCGGTCTAGAAACCCATAAAAGGGACTCTACTTTACACGGCTTGTAGAAACCTAACAATCCTGAATTATGTTCTAAAACCAAGCTTGTCATGAACCAAACTCGGGCCTAGCCGTGATGGGTATCTCAAGCCAACTATGGGCAAAAGACCCCCCTTTATCCTTACCTCAATATCACATAAATATAAACAACGATTGTCAATCAAAATAGCAATGAGAAGGATAAATAAGTAAAATGAAGATTCTAAGAATCAAAACTAGAAAAAAACATAAAACTTTTCCACAAAAGCCTTTAAACCAAGAATACAAAACTAAGTTGGGATATACCCCTAATTATGATAAAAATAAATCCAATGTACTGGGATTATAAATAAATTGGTTAAATGGAAGGGCCTTTTGAAAGATGGAGTCTTACCACTTAATTGCAGATCCAAAAAAGTACCAAATCACCTAATGTTGCATAGGAGAAATAGAAAATCCTTTGGACCCTAAATCATGAAATAAAGCAGCATCCAAGGATGGGCACTGAGGCAAGCACTAGCATGTAGCTCAAGGGATTTGTATAAAATAATGCAATTCTAAAATCTAGTCATAAACCAAATTCACCACATTCATATACATATATATAGGATGCCATGATAGGGACAAGAGTAATTAATATGAGAGTTTTAAAGTGTTAACCTAAACTATGTAATATGCTCAGTCCTAAAGAAACCCATGGACTATATCGGTCCATTTCTCCCTACTAGAAGGGCCTAGTTCATGTTAGACACACAAAGCGAGGAAAAACTAAAAAAGCTATATCCCACCCAATATACATATATACATATATACATATATAAATATATACATATATATATATATATAATGTGTACAATAAGTATATGATCACATGGACCACCAATGTCGGTAAATGTGGTTACCATTGTTGATCCCCCTTAGCCTACACCTTCATGGTGAGCAACATAATTTCCTTTAAGACCAAATTTAAAAAATTGCACATTCACCAACCATAAATCCATGAGTCATTTAATATGGCATTTACTAACATGGTATTTTCATACCAATACGCTTGCAAGCTAACTCAATTATGCCAAACCTGTTTATATAACAAAAATGACTCCCAAGTTCTATTTAAAATAAAAAACCTAGGCCATCAAGGCCATAAAAAATCATATTCATTCATTTATCACTTAATTCAATGCAATGGTTTCAAATAAAAGTTAAACCATGCAATTATCCATATTCAAAATCAAGTTTACAAAGTGGGTTGAGGTTAATGCCATTATCAAGAAAAAATTTTCATCAATTTCGGAAAACCCATGTCCCCCATTCCAACCATTAAAATAATTCACCAATTTAGTCCCACAAATTATAATTTAAAGCATGAATAATCCACTTAAACATGAGAAAACTAATTCAAATAATAACCATCAAAACTCCTCAACCCAAGTTCAAAAACACAATTTAAATCAAAAGAATATCCACTCAATTTATTCTATAATATAAAATTAATGTTAGGAAAATAGAAACATGCCTAAAATAAAGAATAATTTGAAGAGAATGTGAATTTTGGAGACCCAAATATAAAATTCTTGTAAAACCTTTGAACTTTCTTAGATTTTGAGTTAAAAAGCAAAAAGAATGGTTTTGGCCTTTAAAAACTGAAGGAAAAGGGTCACTTTACTGTTATAAAGTCATGTAAGAGGAACCAAAAGCCCCTCACCCTAAGTTAAAAAAATACTGGATGAAATTAACATAGGAGCATGGCATGCCGGTATCATAGAGGGTATCCTCCATGCCACATCCTTATCACAGAGGTTATCCACTGTGGCATGCCGCTATCATGGTGGCTTACTGCCTTTAGGTCCCAAAATGACCCCAAACCCCTTCCAAAAATTCTATAACTTTTCCCAAAATACCCTTTTAACATCCCTAAACACAATTCAAGTAAAAAATGGACATTTGGGAGGTCAAATAAAATGATCAAAATTTTAAAGGGTCTTAATTTTTTATTAGACTGAGTGTGTCTCCTTGGGGAGCCCTAGTATTGTTTGCATAGATAAAAGATAGACCCATGCATTTGTGTATTGATTATATATAACTTAATAAAGTGATGGTAAAGAACCATTATCCTATACCTTTCATTAATGATTGTTTAACTAGTTTCAAGGAGTGACAGTGCTATCTGAGATTGATTTAAGATTTTGTTATCACCAATTTGGACTGAGGATATCCTAATAATAGCTTTTACGACCTATTATGGTCATTATGAGGTCCTTATGATGAATTTTAGGTTGACTAATGCCTCAATTACTTATATAGATTTAATGAATCGAGTGTTCAAGACTTAATAAATTTCTTTGTGATTGTGTTCATCGGCTACATCCTTGTGTATTCAAGGAGTAGAGAGGAGTATGCACGGTATTTAAGGATTTTGCTTTAGGATTTGAGAGATCATGTGCTTTTTGTCAAGTTCTCTAAGTCAGAGTTTTGTCATGAGTCGATGATTTTCCTTAGATATATGGTGTGTAAGGACAGGATTATAGTAGACCCAGTAACTATTGAGGCTATTTATGATTGGTCTTGAGCGACATATCTAATTGAGGTTCATAGCTTTATTGGTTTTGTGAATTATTATGGATGATTCATCATGTGTTTCTATTATTTCAGTGCCTATGACTATATTGACACAAAAAGAGATTTCTTTTTAATGATCTAAGGAGTGTGAGTCAAGCTTTGGAAAGATCAATGATTTTCTTACTTCAGGTACTATTCTAGCTCTTTCTGTAAAGGGTGGGTGATTCACCATGTAGTGTGATACTTATGGTGTTGGTCTAGGTTGTGTTTTAATACAGCAGAGTCGTGTTATCTCTTATGCTTTGATACAACTTAAGGTTCACGAGTGTAACTACCCTACTTATGAATTGGAGTTAGTGGTGGTAGTTTTTGTGCTTAAAATTTAGAGACATTATCTTTATGGTGTGCATTGTAAGATTTTCATTGATCATCGCAATCTGCAGTATCTTATGACCTAGAGAAAACTTAATGCTAGGCAGCATATATAGATGGTGTTGCTTAAAGATTATGATATCTCTATCTTGTATCACATAGGTAAGGAGAATAAGGTAGCAAAGGCCTTGAGTCAAAAGAAAGTAAGTATGGGTAGGTTGGCTTGCATTTTAGTTTCTCAGAGGTCATTGGCACAGGTCATTCAGTCTTTAACCAACTTAATGGTTTGCCTTTATATTTCAGACCTTAGAAGGATTCTTGCTAGTGTTGAGGTTATTTCTACTCATTTTTAATAGATTTAGGATTGGTAGTTTAAGGATAGTAAGCTTTGCTTCCTTCAAGATCAGGTGTTGAGTGGTGAGTCCAAGAGGAACACCATTGATTTTGAGGGTGTTATGCGATTTGATGGCTGAATTTTTATTTTGAGGATTAATGACTTGATCTAGTTTATTATTAATGAGTCTCACAGCTTTAGATATTTTCTTCATTTCAGCACAGCTAAGATGTATAGAGTTCTTAGATGGCATTATTGGTGGAGTGGCATGAAAAGTGATGTGGCTGGTTTTGTAGCTTGTTGCTTTTGTTTTCAACAAGTAAAGACCAAGTCTCAACAACCAGGTGGTTTGATTCAAATATTTCCCATTCGTGAGTTGATTATAAGTGTATTACCATGGACTTCATTTCTAGCTTATCCCATACTTCACATAGTTTCAATGATATTAGGGTCATCATGGATCAATTGACCATGTCCACGTATTTCATTCCTATCCAGATGTCTTTCAATGCTGAGAGGTTGGCTTGCATCTATGTGTATGAGATAGTTCATTTGCATGGGGTAACCATAACTATTATTTCAGACAGGGATTCCATGTTCACTTTTAGCTCTTAAGAGCTTTTTAGGAGGAGTTAGGTTCTTAGGTAGATCTGAGTATAATTTTTAGTCCACTGATGGATAGCTAGTCTGAGTAGACTATTTAAGTTCTTGAGGATATGCTTTGAGCCTATGTTAGGGATTGTAGAGGCCTACGAGAGGAGCACTTATCCTTGGTAAAGTTTGCTTATAATAACATTTATGATTCTAGTGTTGTGTAACACCCTCGATGTTTGGTCCTTGAAATATTTTGAAATTTTATCCTCACTGTCCTAACAAAGACTTACCCTACAAGTCATAGAGAGTCTTGATGATTCATTGGACTAAAATTATATCTTAAATAGAGTGTGTAGCTGATTCTTTTTCTTTGAGTATGATTAGCTCACTACGATTCGGAAGGACTCATTACGGGCCATTGTGTGCAATTCATACGATTTCCCGTGTATACCTAAAAGGTTTATGTGTTGACTACAACTGGACCCTATGATTCATAGGGTCCCGTTATGAGCTGTGGTATACGAGTCGTAAGGTTAACAATGTGTGTGTCTGGTGACACTTTCTTGACAACAACTCATGGAGATGAGCCGTAATGAGTAATGATGAGTAATTATGAGACCAGTAACTACTGATGGTTTATTTTTCCAACTTCTAAATAGGGATATTTTAGATATTTCCCTCTTATCCTTATAATAACCCACGACCTATAAACATACTTAGGGCCCTATTTTTATAGGTAGAACACTCCGAACACTCTTTCTTCTCTGTTAATTCTATCAAGCATCCATACTTAGGGATTCTAAGAGTGGGTCAAGTAGATCTTTAAGGGTTGAATTCTCTTCATAATCTTGGGTATTTCAGGCATGTTACTCTTCCCAAATTATTATTTTCCTAAAAGCATGTGTTTTAAAGTATTATTCATACAATTTTGATATTAGTTTTGAACATAGATTGAGGGTTTTGAATGATTTTTGTTTATGTGATGTTTCATGTTTGTATATATATTGGTTATGTTTAAGTTATGGTTTTGAAACAAACTTGATGCATGAGTATGGTGAATAAACTAAGGGATTATGAATTCCCCAAATTTGGCGAATATTAATAGTGGAATTGGTAATGATCTCAACATCTATTGTGAAATTTATTTTGACTATGAAAAGTATGCACATTGAATTACTCTTGAACTATTGCATAATGTGAAGATCTAATGAACCATAATGATTTTGAATTGAACTTATGGGGTTGTGTAATTCCCCAAGCTAATGTATATCAACCAACAAATTTTTGAATTTACCTAAGTTATGATAACTATTTTTGCGTGTTGATGTTACCTTACAAGTATAGTTGGTATTATAATACCAACATTGTATGGTTAAAGGTGTATCATGGTTCAATGAATGAGAGTGTGTGTTAAATGTTTTAACTAGACTTTAATTAGAGTTGTGTAGCTAAGTCATAAAAGTGGAGGTCCTGAGGGACCAACACCGGAAACCATAGTTGTCAATGATGGGGTCTACATAATCGGGTAGTTTGAGTCCCCCTTTATTATTATAACATGATTAAAAGGTTCAAGTACCCCATATTAGATTACATGACAGGTGTTTTAGTTCTCTTAGTATACTGGGAGTTTCAAGTCTGTTATGGTGCATTTATATAAAATCTGGTTCATGTGGCTACACATACTAGGGCCTTTCCAATTAGGGAAGAGCTGAGCCTATATAGCCTGTAGGTGCTTTTTTATGTTATGACGGTTGAGCTACACAACCCAGGATAATATTTTAAGGGTTTATACTAATCCTTGTTCCCTACCCCAACATGTGCGATATTTATGTAAATGCATCTTACTATATCCATTGGATTTTAACTGATTTTAAAGTATTAATCATGGATTTATTTTTCTCCCTTACCCCTGAGTTGCATGCTAGTGCTCAACCATCTTGCCATCTTGAATGTTGTATCCCAATAGAATACAGGCACCGAAGACACTTTTACTTTTCCTACATAGATTTAGAAGGATCAGCTCGATTCGTCGATTTATTATGGTAAAGTGGTGAGCTTTTATTCACCAGAAGACAGATATTTCATCAGTTTCTTTCATAGAGTAGAATTATGAGTTTACATTATCATTAATATTGTCATTGTGTTTGTCAGGGTTGGGGGCATGTCCCAACACTTTACTGATTCTTGTTTTGTTTAGAAGGTTTTATTGGATTACTGTGGACTTAGATAGTGATGTTGGTCAATTACCAATTATTGGTTATAGACATGTCTTAAATTTCTCAAATTTTTTCTTATTCTATCTTGTTATATGTCTAGAATTCCTCTGATGTTTGGGGTATTTTTTCTATCGATTTGGTGCAGGGGTTGGTCTTCAATCCTCGTTGGACTTGAGATACCCATCATGGCTAGGCCCTGGCTTGGGTCATGACAATATTGGTATCAGAGACTAGGTTTGGTGTCATTAGGTGTCCACAAAGTTGTGTAAAGTAGAGTCTCTTTTATGGGTGTTTAGTGTGCCACACTTATAAGGGAGAGGCTATGAGGCATTTAGGAATATTTCCCTTTCTTGTTGTTTTATTTTAGGCTGTAGAGTCAAAGATCTTAAAATCCTCTCTATTTCCCATATGTTATCTTTTCAGATCATTGCCTCCAAGAAAATCTGATGCTCGTGGAAACTCTTCTATCTGTCAAAGTATAATATGGACAGAGCTAATCCTACTCAAGAAGTCCGTACCTAGTCTAGGGTTGTTACTTCTGATTTCCCTAGTGGAGTTCCATCGGTTCCCCTAGCCCTCCTTGGATACCTTAAGTTAGTATGCCTAATGCAGAGGTTTGCTAGTTGATCTGTTTGCTTACCCAATTGGTAAGCAAATAGATTACCCCATTTCTACATCTATTTTCTTACCTAGTTTCTATATGTCAGACTAAGTATGTGTCTTCTATTGCTACATCCTCTGAGGCTACTAGAATTAGTTAATTTATGAAGTTGAGTCCTCCGACTTTTACTGGTTCTAAAGTTGAGAAAGACCCTTAAAATTTCATTAATGCGATAAAAAAGATTTTGTATGTGATGCATTCTACTGATGTAGAGGGTGTGGAGTTAGATGCCTATCAGTTAAAGGATGTGGTGTATTTGTGATATGAGTAATGGGACAAACTAGGGGTGCTGATGCTAAGTCTGCTTTATGGGATGACTTCTTTAGTTCTTTTCTAGATCACTTCTTTCGTCAGGAAATTGAGGAAGGCGAAGGCTGAGGAATTCATGAATCTGAAGCAAGGCAGGATGACAGTAAAGGAGTATACCTTGAAGTTTCATTAGTTGTCATGTTATGCTCAAGATTTAGTTTCTAGCATGAGGGCTATAATAAGGAAATTTTCTTTCGAGTTATCCCGTGATTTGATCTTAGAAAGCAAGTCTGCCTTGTTGAACAAGGATATGGACATGCCTAGACTTTTGGTGTATATGCAACAAGTGGAAAAGGAAAATAAAAAGCATGTAGATATGAGTCAAAGGAAAAATAAGAAGTTTAGATATTCAGATCAGGGTTACGGTTAACAGCAGAGTGGTGGAGATAGTGGAAAATAGTGCAGGAAAAAGTGGGGCAATTCTAGTTACTACTTTATTGCTAATGTTTCTTATCTGAAGTTGTTGGGTGATCATTATTTTTAGAATATTTTTGGTCCCAAGGTACAGGGTGCCCAGCCTCAAGCTAGTGGGGCTCAGTCAGCTTCATCATATCCCCCTTCCATATGTTGCGATCAGGTGCATCATGGTGTTTGTGAAGAAGGCAGGAATAAGTACTTTAAATGTGGTCGGATTGGTCATATGCAGAGGGATTTTCCTTCCATGCTTTCATCTGGGTCAAATAAGATCCTTATTTCTACTTCTTCAGCTCTTACACCAAAGGGTTCTAGTTTTTCTACTGGCTCTGGCACTGGTCAGAACCATCTATACACTCTTGACACCCATTAGGATTATGAATCTTCCCCCGATGTCTTTATTGGTATGGTCAAACTTTTCTCTCGTGATATATATTGTCTATTTGATCTCGGATCTAACTTCTCTTATATTACACCTAATTTGGCTATTCCTTTAGGTTCTGATCCTAAATGTATTCCAGGTCCCTCTTTTGTATCCACCCTAGTGGGTGACTCAATTATTGCTAGAAGGATTTATAGGGATTGTGTGATGTCGGTCTCTAGTAGGGAGACCTTGGTGGATCTTATTGAGTTGTACATGTTAGACTTTGATTTGATCTTGGGGATAGATTGGTGCATTCGTGCCATGTGTGTCCTGATTGTCAGACCTGAATGGTCAATTTCTACTTCCCTAATGAGTCGATGATCGAGTGGAAGGTAATTCCATAGTGCCTAAGGAAAGATTCATTTCATATCTTAGAAGTTGGAAATTAATTTCTAAGGGGTTCCTCTAACACTTAATACATTTAAGGGTTCTAGATCCAAAGGTCCTTTCTTGTAGGTTATCCCTTTGGTTTGTGAATTCCTTGAGGCATTCCCTGATGATCTTCTTGGTGTTCCTCTGGATAGGGAAATGGATTTCGGGATTGATTTTCTTCTAGACACTAGTCCTATTCCTATACCTCTTTATAGAATTGCTCCGACTGAGTTGAAAGAACTCAAGAAGTAGTTGAAAGATCTTTTAGATAAGGGTTTTATTTGGGCAAAAGGATCTTCTGGACCCCTGTACTAGGTCGGTTTTGTAATTTGGGCACTTATACTTACATATTTGTCATTTGGATCTCTGAACCCACTAAAAAGTAACATTTTAAACACATTTTGGGAGAGTATTAGCTGCCATATAAGCTGACATGTATGCCACATCACCTGTCATGTCATTTTCAAGTATTTCATGAAATTCCAAGTCATTTTTAAAATGATACATGACAAATTAAAGATTAAAATTAATTTAATTAAATAAAAATTTTAATAAATTGTACAAAAATTTAAATAATCATGTTTTTATTTTTGCTCACAAATTAAATATCAAATTCATTATAAATAATTAAAATTCTTCTCCAACTAATTTTAATTTATAACTATAAATTCATATATATAAACATAAATGAATTTTTGATTTTAAAATTTTAATATCTTTAACAAAAATAATTTAATAAATTATTTTTATAAATTCTAGAAGTTCTAATACACAAACACAATAAATTTTTTATTTAAATTAATTTAAACTTTTAACTATAAATTCTAATACACAAACACAATAAATTTAATTAACCATTAAATTTATTCCAAATAATTGATATTTCTCTCCAATTAATTTAAAGCTTTAACTATAAATTCACATACACAAACATAATGAATTTTTAATTTTTATTTAAATATCTTTAACAATTTGTAAAAGTTACAAAATTAATCCTAAACAAAAAAAAAATTTAATTGAGAACAACAACAACAATGAATAACCAACAAAAATATCAATGGTGATGGTGATGAACAACAACAACAATATCAACACAACAAAGAGACTTGACCAAAAAAATGCCAAAAGAAAAAACAACAGCAACAATATATGCCACAACAATGAACAACAAACAACAATATCAATGGTGATAGTGATGAACAACAACAACAATATTAACACAGCAAAGATACTTGACCAAAAAAAGGCAAAAAAAATAAAAGCAAAGACCCTCTTTAGGGATTGCTTAGAAATCTACCATATATGATGATGAAGAAAAAGAAAAAAAAGAGAGAGATATTTACATGGTGATAGTGATTGCTATGGTAGCCATGGCTGTGGGGATGGGGGGATGAAGAGAGATAAAGAGAGTTGTAAGGGTGGGGGACATTAATGGTGATGCCATGGAAGCCATGGATGTACGGGGGATGCAGGACAGAGGTGAAGGGTGGGGTGAGGGCAGCTGGACGAGGGAGGAGGTTGGATGAGGGTAAAGGTGTTGTTGGACAGGGGAGGAGGATGGGGGAGAGTGGCTAAAGGTTGGGGTGGGGGCTGGACAGAGAGGGGAGTTTAGTGAAATGAGGGTTGTTTATTTTTATTTTTAAAATTTATTATTTTAAATTTTGAAAAGTATTTTTTATTCAAAATAATGGAGGGAAAAAGGCTATTTTTCATTTTTTTAATTTTAATATTATTTTTAATTATTTTAATATAAAATTGGCAAGAAAATGACCCTCACTTGCACCCCCAGACGAGTGACTACACTTTCCTTATCCTAGTCAGCCATTTAATGTCACATAGGCAAAGTCAATGGTCAAAGGGTTTGAAATATTGCTTTTTAGTGAGTTCAGGGGTTCAGATGACAAACATGTAAGTAGAAGTATCCAACTTACAAAACCGACCTAGTACAAGGGTCAAAAAAATTATTTTGCCTTTTATTTTCTCTAATGTTTCTCCTGGGAGTGATCCAATTTTATTTGTGCGTAAGAAGGATAGTTCCTTTCAGATATGCATAGATTACCGCCAGTTGAATAAGGTAACTGTGAAGAATAGCTATCCCCTTCCGAGGATTGATGATCTCTTTGATCAACTTCAGGGGGCTAATTACTTTTCCAAGATTGATCCTCGATTGGGTTACCATCAGCTAAGCATTAGGGATTTAGATATCCCTAAGACTTGTTTACGAACCTAGTATGGTCATTTTAAGTTTTTGGTTATGTCCTTTAGTTTGACTAATGCCCCGACATCATTTATGGATCTTATGAACTGGGTATTCCATCAGTTCTTGGATTTATTCGTGATTGAATCTATTGATGATATTTTTGTGTATTTCAAGTGTAAAGCAGATCATGTCGATCACCTTCGCCTTGTGTTGTAAACTTTAAAACATTAGCAGGTGTATGTAAAGTTCTCCAAGTGTGAGTTCTAGTTAAATATTGTGACCTATCTAGGTCATGTTATTTCTAGTGAGGGGATCATAGTGGATCCTCATAAAGTTGCAGTGGTTATGAAATATCCTGGACTCACGACTCCAATCGCCATTCGCAGCTTCTTGGGTTTAGACAGTAGTTATAGAAGGTTTGTGGGAAGTTTCTCTTCTATTATTGCCCCATTTACTAAGTTGACTCAGAAGAAGGTGAAGTTCTTGTGGTCTAACTCTTCTGAGGGAAGTTTTAAGACACTACTAGAAGTTACCCCTATTGCAACAAATTTTTCAGCAACGGTTCAAAAAGCGTTACCATAGAGGGTCTATTGCAGCTATTTTAACCGTTGCGAAAGAAAATTGTTCTAATATAACTATTTCATGCTATAACCATTGCTATTGTTTGATAACCTTTGCAATAGGGTATTTTATAGCAGTTATTGTCTGAACCATTGCCATAAAATCAGCTATGGCAATGGTTTTTTTAAAAAAGAAGCTATCCCATCGGTTTCTTTATTCCCACCATAAAATTTTGATGAGTCCGCCAAAAATAAACCCTTTTTATAATTTCTCACTATCTCAAACAAAAAAAAAATCACCAAATCAAATCTGCCACTGCTCCGACCACCATAATTTGACCATTGTACTACTGCTCCGACCACTGTATCACTACTCTAACAACCGCACCTCAATTTCAAAGCTTCTCCAACCACCACTTCAAAAAGCTGGAAAGTGTGACCACCGTACCTCGATTTCAAAGTTTCTCCACTATAGAACAAAACATCCATGTCTAAGCTTTGATTCAATGATCAAGTAACTGTTATTTCTCAAACTTTTTTGTATTTATTTGATGTGTTTATCAATTGTTCGATGATTTGTACCAATGAAATAAATATTTATTTTAAATTACACTGTAGAAGATCGATGAATCATTGATGTTGTCACGATGAGAGATCCATATCAAACCTAGAACTCGCGAGAAAGCTTAGATAATTTGTAATTTCCAAATTGACCATGTTTTTTTCTTTTTTATCGCACTTCAAATATCTAATTATACATTAAATTTAGATTTGAATGAAGACGTACTTGGGATGGATAATTGGTTTTGTTTTTAGTATAGACCTATCCAGGATGAGTTAGGTGATAGAGTTTCTAATAGAGGACAAGGTGGGTGATAGTGGTTTTGATACAAGGCAAGGTGGGTCATAATGTCTTTAAACCAGTCTAACTAATTGAGCGATACTCTGTTGTAGCCTCAAGATTGATGGGGTCACATATTTACTATATCCCAGTTAACATTGTGTTGATAATCATCAATGTTTTAAAGTGCCTGATTTGTTTAAATCACCTTATTAGAAAACATTTGATCTGTCATAGTTTCTACAACGTCAGATGCTTATGAATTTTAAATAACATTGTGAATTATTTTAAGGTAAAAAGTTTGTCAATTTATCATGGGCATAAGGTGTTACAATAATATTAATGAAAAAATTATAGTTACATTCTTTCTTAGTGTAGTGGAATGTTAAGCAGCAAAAAGAATGTGCAACATTACATTACACAAAATTTCTTCCATGTTATAGAATGTTAAAGAAGTATCAAATGTATTTAGTATAGCACGTTTAATACTTATAATCGGTAACTGAGTGATGGGTATTTTTATAATTTTGTTTGCTCCATGGTCATTTTGTTGGATTGTTGAATCTTGGAAACTCATGCTACATGAATCCACAGCGCAATGTTTGCATTTAGTTCTAGAACTGAAGTCTTCTCTGACCGAGTGAGAATTTCATTCTTGCACCCTTTATTTTTTATTTTTGATAGTGGTGTTGCCCATTCCAACTTATGTGAACCTATACTTGCTACTTCTAACTAGTACAGGTATCGGGTAACTCGATGTACCAAGGATTGGGTTAATGAGAACAATTCATTGAGTGTTTTCTTTTCTGTTAAGATTTGAACCTTAGTCCCTTAAGGTCTGCACCCTTGGGGGTCAATCCTTCCTTCCCCTTTTTTGTGTAGTCTTTTGCTTTACTCTTGAGTTCCCAAAATTTGATTGGATTCAATCTGGTTATTTTTATAACCTGTAAGTTTTGTTGTCATTGGTTTTGATAAATTGGTTGGAAATTGCTTAGTTAGAAATTAAAATAGGAATCAAAAGTCTCTTTTTGATGGGACTAAATATTAATCAAAGTTATTGTTATTGATGTGCTTTCGGAAGTGAATATTATTCATTTTCTTAACTCGTAGGTTGGAGATGCAGGTCTGATTCTTGATGTGATGGCAGTAATGTTAGAGAACATCACAAGTATCCAAATGGTAGCAAAAACTACTATTGTTGCTGTTTGCCGTTCTTCTCAAATCATAGCTTCTATGCCAAATTTGTCATACAAAAACAAAGTAAGGTTGATTGTCATTTGAATTTATTAGACTGTTATTTTCATATTGAGTAAAGAATCTAACTTCTCTTTATGTTTAGGCATTCTCGGAGGCTTTATTTCATCAGTTACTCCCTGCAATGGTCCACCTGATCATGAAACGTACATTAGAGCTCACCAAATCTTTTTTGTTGTCCTTATTCCATCTTCTATTTTCCCTTAGAAGGTATCGAAGCAAACCCGCCTAAGGAAGGCAATAGATTTTTCAAGGGCACTCTCTAGAACTCTTTCTGTCTTCTCTTCTTAAGCTGCTGTTTTTGGAAAGCTGAGAGATTAGAGGTCTTCTTTACAAAGGTCTTCGTCATTCGAGAAAGGCAATATTAAAATGTAATAGAAATGTAACAACAGTGGGATTCTCAACAGAATAAAGTCAACATATAGCATGAGAGGGTCTCCTGCATCTATTGAAGAGTCTACAAACAAACCAATTAGATAAGTGGTAGATTCTGTAACCATCTTCACCATCTTAGTACATATAGCTGCTACTCCTAGCTTTCTTAGCAAGATCCATTCCTTATCACCTTTTGCATACGTATCTTATATTCATGCTTATTTATATCATTCTAATTGCTTAAAATTTCTTGAAAAATATTGTTCATATTGTAAGATATTGTCTGGAATAATCATTTGAAGCAAATTGAGGGCACATGTCGGCGATACAAGGCAAGTGAGGTTGATGTATGCATTTGAAACATTTGGTATTTGTTGTTGTTATTGAGTTTTTCATTTGGTATTAGATGATAGCAGTGTTACAAATCCTAAATTTTTATAATCCTTTAACCTTTTTGTGTAACATGAAAGTTCTACATCATTTTGATACCTTGTTTTACATGATTGATTTCCTGCAATATACATAGGAGATCAAGTCTTTCAATCATGGACAGATTTTAGCACCCTCTTGGTGCCAGTTTTATTGATAAAATGAACTAATAGAACATGGATTACAGGAAATAGTCAAGAAAAATAGTAGTTATGCATCTTTGGTGAGTTTTATTTCAGAGAGTGGAACTAAAATACATAAAATTAAGGACAACATTGATAGTAAATGACAGAAACAACTTGTAGCCCGAGTTCATACCAGTATGGGACTTCCTTTGGCACTCATTATGACCTATAAGATATTTCCTGCAGCTCTATTTTCCATCATCGAACTCAGCCAGTAGATGAAATCTAAGTAAAGTATCAAGACTTAATTCTGCCTTGGTAGACACAAGTAGCACCTGTTGCATTCTTTTAGCTGGAAAAATGGACTTAGTTGTAGTGAAACTAGACATAATCTTAGGGTATTTGAAGATATTTTCATTAACATGATCAGGAAACCTTCCAGACTTCAAATCAATAAGTGATCAGTCTCTAGAAATTGAACTAGACTTATCTTCACCAGAAAATGCACCTGCCATTGAACCAAAAATGTTTCCAACACCTCTTGTTTAGTCGCTAACATTGGTTTTCTTATCAGATTTTGATCTGAATAGCTTCCCAATTGTGTGTTGTATTTTGAATATTTTTATAAAATGTATGGTATGCACAGAGCCAATGAAGCATCTACTTGTCCACAAGTGAGGTCTTGTCCTGGCTCAAACATAAGCTGAATCATGGCCAAAACTACAATGGTCTAAATGATGAATCCCTTAATCTTTATTTCGAATAGATGAATAGAATCTAAACATCCTTATGGTATATTATTTGGATGGATTTAGATACCACAGCTAAACTCTTTACCAATTGAACACTTGATATATGTTCAACTATGTACAACATTCTATTTGACCAATTTTACATTGCAAATTGTTGACCGTTACAGTATTCCCTTTCTATGTTATTGTATCAGTTGGTCTACAATTGTGGCGAGGCTCTTTCTCATTTTTATGTTCATTCTTGGGGTATAAATTTGTTCATCTTTTTGAGTAACTAATTATTCCTTTTTCTTTTTGTTTTTATTTCTTGATTTAGTTTTCATGAATTATATTTCTTTTACTAATTTGTAAAATAATTTATTCATTTGCTATTAAGATTGTTTATGCTCTATTTCTAGGTGTTCTTCTATGTTCTAATTAAAAATTAAATATGTTGTCATTTATGTACTAATTGAGATTATTTTTTTCTCTTTTTATAGATATTCAAAATGGAGGAGGAGATAAAGAAAGTGATACAGAAATTGACCTTACTTGAGAAATTTTTTGAATTATTGATAGATATTTTAGTATCGATATTTTTGATATTGAATTTTGTGAAACTTATCGCCACTCAAACTTGATACTTCATGGAAAAACTAATGACCACTTGACTTTGACATTTTTCTTTTGGATTTAGATTACTAGTTTGTTGGATATTTTAATTTGAATTATCAATGAAAGATTTTGTGGTGATGTGTATATATAATTGTGTATTAATATAATTCTTTCTCTATATATATCAATTGGTATTTAAACTGGCTGCAATAATAGGTGGCAAAAAAATATTGCAAAAGATTCAAAAATCGTTGCAATAGGTGTCAAAAACTATTGCCATAGATAGTGAAAAACCATTGCAAAAGAACAATAATTGTTGCAATAGGTCTATTTCAAAGGTTTTATGTCATTGCAATAGAATCTATTGCAACGATTCTTAACTGTTGCAATAGAGTCTATTGCTACATCTCTCAACTGTTGTAATACAGTCTATTGCAATGGTTTCTAACCATTACAATAGATTGTATTAAAACGGTCATGAACCGTTATAATAGATAATTTGAGCCATCGCAATAGAAGTTGTAGAAACCATTGTGATAGATAGATCTATTGCAATGATTTGTGTAACCATTGAATATGTCATTTCTATAGACCTATCCCAATAGCTACCTATGCAATGCATATAAATTCGTTGTGATAGCTCTATGGCAACGATTTTTTTATCTATCACAATGATTTTTGAATCGTTGCCATAGGAGTAATTTCTGGTAGTGAGAAGTTGAAGGATAGGTTAACTTAAACTTTGGTCTTGACTCTACCTAAGGGTACTGGTGATATTTTTATCTATTATTATGTGTCCCGAGTGGAACTGGGTTATGTGTTGATACAACATGACGAGGTGGTTGCACATGCTTCTGACAGTTGAAGGTTTAAGAGAAAAACTATCTGACTCATGATTTGGAATTGTTAGCTATGGTCTTTGCATTGAAGATTTGGAGACATTATTTGTATGGGGTCTATGTAGATATTTATTTTAATCATAAGAGCCTACAATACATGTTCACTTAAAAGGAGCTAATCTTAGGCAAATGAGTTCGCTTGAGTTGGTAAATGACTATGAAATAAGTCTCCACTATCACCCAGGTAAAGTTAACATGGTTTCTAATTCTCTTAGCAGGTTGTCCATGTGGATCTTATCTTATATGGACAAAGAGAAGTAGGATTTGGTGAAGAATATTCAATATTTGGCTAATCATGGAATCTGTCTCTTGGATTCTGAGGATGTTGGTGTGATAGTTCAAGAGATTGTGAAGTCATCTCTTGGTGCTGAGGTGAAGGAGAAGCAAGTGCTGGACCCTATCTTGATACAAATCAAGATGGACATAGGTAGGTAGAAAGTGATGGCTTTTAGGAATGGTGGTGATGGTATTTTTTAGTTACCAAGGAAGATTATGTGTTCTCGATGTTGATGGGTTACGAAAAATTTTGGCCGAGGCTCATAAGTCTCGTTATATGGTTCATCCTGGTTTGATGAAAATATATTAGTATGGGGATTTTTTGGTGGAATAATATAAAGTAGGATATGGCCAATTTTTTAGGTAAGTGCATGGTGCGTCAGAAAGTGAAGGTGGAGAACTAAAGGAGTGGTAGGTGAAATGGATTTCAATACTAGTTTTCTGCAGTCTCACTGTCAGTTTGATTTTATTTTGGTCATCATGGATAGGATGACCAAGTCCGCTCATTTCTTACTTGTGACGACTAATTTTTTTGTTAAGAATTATGCAAAATTGTATATCCTAGAGATTGTGAAGTTACATGGTGCTCCAGTTTCTATCATTTCTGATTATTGTACCTAGTTCTCATCTTACTTTTCGAGGTCATTCCAACAAGGTTTAGGGACTAAAGTAACCCTTAGTATCGTTTTCCACCCTTAGATGGATAGGTAAGTGAAAGGACAATTTAGGCGTCGGATGATATGCTTTGGGAATGGGTATATAATTTTGGTGGTAGTTAGGTTGATCACTTGCCTCTCATAGAGTTAGCATATAATAATAGTTAGCACTCTAGCCTTGGTATGTCTCCGTTTGTGGCTTTGTATGATAGGAGTGTAGGTCTCCTATTAGGAGGTTTGAGGTTGGTAAAAATGGGTTTTTTGGCCCTGATTTCATTCACCAAGCCATGAAGAAGGTTAAGGTGATTCGGTATAGGCTTAAGACTACCCAAAGTCGCCAAAAGTCCTATGTAGATG